>NC_056572.1:33807717-33830217 GCF_018340385.1 Cyprinus carpio | reverse complement strand
TATTAGCGGTGTGTGTTTGCTAGGGCAAGAGTCACTACTGCTCATAATTGGGTTTTTGTCCCTCTCACATTTAGATATTACTTCATTCACTTCTTAAATGTAACTGTTATTCCTCAAATAGTTCCCTGAGGGATAATAGTTGCATTGAAGAAGTTTATTTTGCTTAACTGTGCGCAGTGCGAGGAAAACAGCTGTGTTCGTTCGCGTAAAACGAATGCTTTAAAATTAAAGTGGACAGTTTAAAGAGTTAATTTTCATGCATAATGTCCTGAGAATGGCACATATATATTATTACATATTAATATACATATATGTTGCATTGTGTACATGTGTGTGTGTGTGTGTGTGTGTGTGTGTGTATTCTGTTTACTATGAGTTTATATGACATTTTTATTTCATACATGGTTGGAACCACATTTTAGTACTCAATACTGTATTATGAAAATGCAGTTACTTTTATAAGGGGTCAGGCCTGTGATTTTTCACCTGTTGGATGATAATGTAACACCCTAGAAACCACCCTGAACCCCCCAGCAACTATGTTTATCTTTAACCATTATGTTTCACCACCCCAGAAATCTGAGCTAAGCATGCACGCTTATATGTACATGTGTGTGTTTGGATCCTCAGAATGTGCTCATAAATCACAGTTCATCATGAGCAAACGTCCTCTTGCATACTTCAAAGAGCATAAACTCAGAGAGGTGTGTGCCCTGCATCACCCAGTGTATACTGGGTTACTGTGGAAACGCTGTGCTGTGTTGTAGCCGGCTGGCAAGAGTGCAAATGTCTTCTGTATTCTGAGCAGATGTCTGGCATGGATACAGGGACGAGGCCGGGGTGTGACACACACACACACACACACGCTGCCCTTAGGGCTGAGAGTATCTGTCCTTAAGAAACATATCTGGATTTGTGCGCTTTGGTTAGTGTGTGTGTGAGTGTGTGTGTGTGTGACAGGCAGGAATGAGGTGAGGAGTTTATTCACAGTACCTATGTCAGAGTCGTTCTGTCAGACAGATGATTAAGTGCTTTAAGCCCGTATCGGATATCCATCCTGTTTAAGAGAGCTCTCTCTGGGTCATTCTTACAGACCTACAGGAAAGAGAGCAGTCGGTGAAGGCAGGAGGTTTGCACATTTCCACACAGGTGTGTTGTTGTTAGGTATTCAATTGCTAAAAAAAAGAAAAAGTGCATTACACTGCTGCATGCAGTACTAATTACACAAAGTTGATTCTGTGTTGATGATTTACACTTTTGTTTATGTAAGTTTGTTGTTTAGTCCTTGTATTTATGTTAGATTAATTTGTTTGTTGATTTGTCCTTGTGTTTGTGTTTTTTTTTATTCACATTTGTTGATTTGTAATTGTTTGTTAGTTATTTTGCAGTTTTCTGTATGCTGGTTTGTTTGTTGCTGCTTTATATTTTTATTTGTTTCTTGTTTCGTTTGTTGTTTTGCACTTTACTTCTTTTTTTTTTTCTGTTAATTTTTTCCATGTGTATATTTGCTGCTTTATGTTTTTATGTTTGTTACTTCTTTTGTTTGTTGCACATTTTTCTTTGTTGCTCTACACTTCTTCATGTTTGTTAGTTGTTTTTGCTTATTTTTATTTGGTTGTTTTGTAATTGTTTGTTTGCTTATTTGTTGTAGGTTTGATGGTTACTTTGTATATGTGTATGTTTGCTGTTTTTTCTTCATTTTTTTTGTTGTTTCATATTTTGCTTTGTTTCGTTTTACTTTTATTTGTTTATTTTTGTTTTGTTTGTTGCCTTCCACTAGTGTTTGTTTGTTTATTTGTGCTTATGTGTTGTTGTGCATGTTTTTTGTTTGTTGCTTGGAACTTGTGTTAATTTCTCAAATTGTATTTGTGTGTGTGTTGCTTTACACATTTATTTATGATTGTTTTCTCGTTATGTTTGCACTGATGTTTGCATGTTTAGTTGTTACTTGAGATGAATTTATATTTATGTGTGTTTTTTGTTTGCCACTTGTTTATCTTCGTTCATGCATATGAGAGATTAAAGAGCTGTCATTTGTGGCTGCGAGAGTCATTGATGTTGTCGCGTCGGAAACAGGGATGTCTGTCGTCTGCTGTATTTATGTTGTGGTTTTATCGCGTGTCAGCGCCAACTTTTCGTGACCGCTTGACCCTGACGGTTCAAAACAGTACTGATGCCAACCCACACTGAGAGGAAGTGAAACCATCTCACAGTGTTTTTTGTAGAAGATCTCCTTCTTCTTATTTCACAGAAATCATAACTGTTATCGAATGTGTCTTTTCTGGTTAATTTACTATCTTTTATAATTTCTATTTATTTGTCGTGTTTTTTTTTTTTTTGCACTATAGTCTCAGTAGCGCCACCCTACAGGTGGGAATAAGACTAACATCCGAGGCTTTAGATTTTGTGCTACTTTCAGAGGCGTATGGTAGGAGGAGAACCAAGCAAACAGTGAATCACAGACGTGATAAGAGGCATCTGTCGCTTAGTCATTAGCATAACCTACTTTTGTTGTGTTTACATTTGCAGATATCTTATGGTGAGAGCGTGATGGTAGAGCATTGAGGAAGCAAGATCAAGAAGAGAAGATAGAGATATATTTCAGAGGAAGTGTTTGAGCTGAAGACCGAAGTGATGTTGGCCCCTGAACAGGAGCTGCTGAGCTCTTCTAAACCCATCAAATACGGAGAGCTCATCATCCTTGGGTAAGAATGACTCCTCTTTCTCAATCAGATTTGCATTTATGCTTAGTTAATTTTGCTAATGCAGCATTGTGAACTAATGTTTTGTCTCCACAGCTACAATGGCTCCCTACCGAACGGAGACCGGGGCAGAAGAAGGAGTCGTTTCGCTCTGTTTAAGAGACCTAAAGCCAATGGAGTCAAACCCAGCACTGTCCACAGCACATGTAGTCCACAGACCGCCAAGGTACAGACCCATTTTCCCGATAATCATTTTTAAGTGTCTTTAAAAGCCTTTATCGCTCATTTTTGTGTCACATTGAATTTTTAAGGCTTCTGCACAAGCCGAGTGTTTAAATGTGAGCTGTTTTTCTTATCATTCTTCGCTGCCGGTGAATGTGCATCTATAGCATGTGTAGCATGCAACACATTTATCCAGTGTGACTTCACCCTCACATTTCATTGTCATCTGTTACTCCTGCATGTCTGAATTTGATAAATGAACTGTAAGCTGATTTGACTGATGTAAATATTATGAACCAGAATGCTCTTGACAAGGGTTCTGGTGTGCATGTGGTGTTTCTGCAGGCCATCAGCAACAAAAACCAGCACAGCGTGTCGTATACGCTGTCCAGGGCGCAGACGGTAGTCGTAGAGTACGCACACGACAGCACCACTGATATGTTTCAGGTATGTTTTTGTTTCTCCAGGTAACTCAAGCATACATTAAATAATGAAAACAACAGGTTAAGTAAAAATATAATTAATATGTGATATAGTGCATTTTATTAGCAAAATGATCTGACTAATGAGTTTATGGACATTGAATGGCTTTCTTGGCGTAAATATAATGATGTTTACTGATGTCTTTCAGTGATTACATGAGATTTGATACATTTCATATACAATTGTACTGTTCTTGTCAACACCTTCTGATATTCACTCATGTTTATTTCATACTATATCTAGTTTGAAGAAGAAGCATAACTGGTTCTTGAACTGAGGCATTACATGTCACGTTTATTGTTTGACTTTTGTCATAAAAATTGACAGAATTTGAAAGCTAAGACATTCTTTCATATGGAAAGTAACAAAGCACAACGCTTATTGTGATTATTGGATGGCAGGCGTGCTACAAATAATGTTTAGTCAAGTTTTTTTATGCCATCAACTAAAAACTAAAAGATCTTGGTTCATCAAAATGTAGAAGCTATATATTGAAATGGTCAGCATTAAGGTCAATGATTTACAGAGTTAGTGATGCAATTCATACCCAAACACTCAATTTCATGCCAGTTTCCCCTTCATCATTGCATAAACCCTATAAAACTGTATTTCTTTTGCAGATCGGCCGGTCCACTGAAAGCCCCATTGATTTCGTGGTGATGGATACGCTGCCTGGTTGTCACGGCAAAAGTGACACGCTGTCGTCTCAGAGCACTATATCGCGATTCGCGTGTCGGATCGTGTGTCAGAGAGCGCCGCCCTACACCGCGCGCATCTACGCTGCCGGCTTCGACTCGTCCAAAAGCATCTTCCTGGGGGTGGGTCAAACACACTCCTCCAATACAATCTCTCTCCTCTCTAACAGTCTTTCATACTCATCCATCCATCCATCCGTTCCACGATGCTTTCATGTGTTCATCTGTCCACTATCACTCATCCTGGAGAGGCTGAAAATGAACAAGTGAGTGAGTGAGTGAATGAACTAATTCATGACGTGAACGAACTACACTACCGTTTGAAAGTTTGAATCAGTAACATTTTTTCTCTTCTCTTCTGCTCACCAAGACTGCATTTATTTGGGCAAAAATATAATAAAAACTCTAATGTGAAATATTATTATAATTTAAAATAACTGTTTTAATGTGAATATTTTAAAATCTTATTTACCACGTGCTTCTTCAGAAATCACTCTAATATGATGATTTGCTGCTCAAGAAACATTTCTGATTATTGTCAATTTTTAAAACAGTTGTGCTACTTCATATTTAAAAAAAATGTGATAATTTTTTTCAGGATATTTTTATGAATAGAAAGCATTTATTTGAAACAAAATTGATATCTTAATGAATAAATTAATACATTAACAAATTAATACTTGATTAATAAAAGTATTAATTTATTTAAAAGCAAAAATCTTACTGACCCCAAACAGTTGAACAGTAGTCTGTGTGAGTGAATGAATGAATGAATGAATGAATGAGTGGATCTGTGAATAAATTGAGGAAATGAATGAATCAGAGAATGAAGTGTGCGAAGTGTGAACAAATGAATTGGTGAATGAAGAGATTGTACAAATAAATTGGTGAACCAAGTGAGCGAACAAATGAATTGGTGAACACGGTGAGCAAAATAATTAATTGATGAACGAATTGAGCGAATAAATGAACTGGTGACCACAGTGAGTGATAGAATGATTCAGTGAACAGAGTGAGCAAATGAATGAATTGCTGAACGAAGTGAGCGAACAAATGAATCGGTGAACAAAGTCAGTGAACGAATGAATAGGTGAATGAAGTGAGTGATTGAATGAATTGGTGAATCAGTTGAGGGAACAAATGATTCAGTGATGGAAGTGAATGAATGACTGAATCAGTAAATAAATGAGTGAATCAGTGAATCACTGAATGAAGTGAGCAAACAAATTAATTAGAGAATGTAGTGAGCAAATAAAAGAATCAGTGAAAAAGTGAGAGAACAAATTAATCGGTGAACAAAGTCAGTGAACGAATGAATAGGTGAATGAAGTGAGTGATTGAATGAATTGGTGAATCAGTTGAGGGAACAAATGATTCAGTGATGGAAGTGAATGAATGACTGAATCAGTAAATGAGTGAATCAGTGAATCACTGAATGAAGTGAGCAAACAAATTAATTAGAGAATGTAGTGAGCAAATAAAAGAATCAGTGAAAAAGTGAGAGAACAAATTAATTAGTGAATGTAAACAAAGAGTGAACAAATAAATCTGTGAATGACTTAATTGAACGAATGTATCAGTGAAAGAAGTGAGCAAACGAATGAACCAGTGAATGAAGTGAGTGAATGAATGAATTGGTGAATGAAGAGAGCGAATGGATGAACCGGTGAATGTAGTGAGCGAACGAATGAATTGGTGAATGAAGAGAGCGAATGGATGAACCGGTGAATGAAGTGAGTGAACGGATGAACTGGTGAATGAAGTGAGTGAATAAATGAATTGGTGAATGAAGTGAGTGAACGGATGAACTGGTGAATGAAGTGAGCGAACGGATGAATTGGTGAATGAAGTGAGCGAACGGATGAATTGGTGAATGAAGTGAGCGAACGGGTGAACCGGTGAATGAAGTGAGCGAACGGGTGAACCGGTGAATGAAGTGAGCGAACGGATGAACTGGTGAATGAAGTGAGTGAACAAATGAATTGGTGAATGAAGTGAGCGAACGGATGAATTGGTGAATGAAGTGAGTGAATGAATGAATTGGTGAATGAAGGCAGCAAACGGATGAACCGGTGGATGAAGTGAGTGAATGAATGAATTGGTGAATGAAGGCAGCAAACGGATGAACCGGTGAATGAAGTGAGTGAACGGATGAACTGGTGAATGAAGTGAGCGAACGGGTGAACCGGTGAATGAAGTGAGCGAACGGATGAACTGGTGAATGAAGTGAGCGAACGGATGAACTGGTGAATGAAGTAAGCGAACGGATGAACTGGTGAATGAAGTGAGCGAACGGATGAACTGGTGAATGAAGTGAGTGAACAAATGCATTGGTGAATGAAGTGAGCGAACGGATGAATTGGTGAATGAAGTGAGTGAATGAATGAATTGGTAAATGAAGTGAGCGAACGGGTGAACCGGTGAATGAAGTGAGCGAACGGATGAACTGGTGAATGAAGTGAGCGAACGGATGAACTGGTGAATGAAGTGAGTGAACAAATGCATTGGTGAATGAAGTGAGCGATCGGATGAATTGGTGAATGAAGTGAGTGAATGAATGAATTGGTGAATGAAGAGAGCGAACGGATGAACCGGTGAATGAAGTGAGCGAACGGGTGAACTGGTGAATGAAGTGAGCGAACGGATGAACTGGTGAATGAAGTGAGTGAACAAATGCATTGGTGAATGAAGTGAGCGAACGGATGAACTGGTGAATGAAGTGAGCGAACGGATGAACTGGTGAATGAAGTGAGTGAACAAATGCATTGGTGAATGAAGTGAGCGAACGGATGAATTGGTGAATGAAGTGAGTGAACAAATGAATTGGTGAATGGAGACAGCAAACGGATGAACCGGTGAATGAAGTGAGCGAACGGATGAATTGGTGAATGAAGTGAGTGAACAAATGAATTGGTGAATGGAGACAGCAAACGGATGAACCGGTGAATGAAGTGAGCGAACGGATGAATTGGTGAATGAAGAGAGCGAACGGATGAACCGGTGAATGAAGTGAGCGATCGGGTGAACCGGTGAATGAAGTGAGCGAAGGGATGAATTGGTGAATGAAGTGAGCGATCGGGTGAACCTGTGAATGAAGTGAGCGAACGGATGAACCTGTGAATGAAGTGAGCGAACGGATGAATTGGTGAATGAAGTGAGCGATCGGGTGAACCGGTGAATGAAGTGAGCGAACGGATGAACCGGTGAATGAAGTGAGCGATCGGGTGAACCGGTGAATGAAGTGAGCGAACGGATGAACCTGTGAATGAAGTGAGCGAACGGATGAACCGGTGAATGAAGTGAGCGAACGGGTGAACCTGTGAATGAAGTGAGCGAACGGGTGAACCGGTGAATGAAGTGAGTGAACGGATGAACCGGTGAATGAAGTGAAGCGAACGGATGAACCTGTGAATGAAGTGAGCGAACGGATGAACCGGTGAATGAAGAGAGCGAAGGGATGAATTGGTGAATGAAGTGAGCGATCGGGTGAACCGGTGAATGAAGTGAGCGAACGAATGAATTGGTGAATGAAGTGAGCGAAGGGATGAATTGGTGAATGAAGTGATGCGAACGGATGAACCGGTGAATGAAGTGAGCGAACGGATGAACCTGTGAATGAAGTGAGCGAACGGATGAACCGGTGAATGAAGTGAGCGAAGGGATGAATTGGTGAATGAAGTGAGCGAAACGGATGAACCTGTGAATGAAGTGAGCGAACGGATGAACCGGTGAATGAAGTGAGCGAACGGATGAACCTGTGAATGAAGTGAGCGAAACGGATGAGAACGTGAATGAAGTGAGCGAAGGGATGAATTGGTGAATGAAGTGAGCGAACGGATGAACCTGTGAATGAAGTGAGCGAACGGATGAACCTGTGAATGAAGTGAGCGAACGGATGAACCGGTGAATGAAGTGAGCGAAGGGATGAATTGGTGAATGAAGTGAGCGAACGGGTGAACTGGTGAATGAAGTGAGCGAAGGGATGAATTGGTGAATGAAGTGAGCGATCGGGTGAACCGGTGAATGAAGTGAGCGAACGGATGAATTGAAGGAAAAAAAAATAAGTAAAAAGGGGTTAGCAAACGAATGAAAGAATGAATGAATCAGTAAATGAAGTGAGCGAATGCATAAATCAGTGAATCGATGAATCAACAAGTGAATGAACCGTTTTTCCCTCTGTCCTCAGGAGAAAGCGGCGAAATGGTGGTGCGCTGACAGCCAGATGGACGGCCTGACCACCAACGGCATATTAGTGATGCGACCGCAGCACGGCTTCACCTGCGAGTCCAAACCAGGCGCCTGGAGAGAGATCTCAGTCTGTGGAAACGTCTTCACGCTCCGAGAGACTCGGTCCGCTCAGAAACCTGGCAAACTGGTGAGAACTGAAATTAGGCTGCCTTTAATAGACTCGTCATTAAACATACAACCAAATTTAGATCAAAGAATGACTGAGGCTTGATGAAATCCTCCAGAACGAGGTCAAAACTCGACCATAGCGACTTCTCAGTAATGCTCAGATAAACATTCGGTTGACATTTCCTTGTTTCCCAGCTTCACCATGACAACTCTGATCATGTGTTGGTAAATACTCATTTTAGGGCTTGAGAATTCCCACCGTCCTTATCTGGAATCACACAAACACACACACAGTTTGCAGTGTGAAGAAGAATTTGTATATTTGTGTATCTTCTCAATCAGTGATGCCCCACAGGGATTGAATCAGCACATAGCTGGTGTGTTTGTGTGTGTTTGTGTGTGTTGTGCGTGATATGACTCCCGCCCAACTGCTCAGTTTGTTGTGTTGTTAAAATCTGGTCTCCATGGTGTCAGAAGTCCTGTCCGTAACCTCACCATGCAGCTTTTTTTTTCTGGATGCACAGTTTGTGAGAATGAGAGGTTATGAAATGACTGTTGCTGGTAAACAACTGCAAATCTGAAAATCTTTAAGCCATTTCCTCTCAGAAATGTGTTTCTCAATTTCTGGTGAGCAGAGTTTTATATCTCATAAAAGTGTCTTATTTGAAGCTGAATCTCATGATTAAATCATTATTAGATCGAAAAACTGAAAGAAGGAATGTTTCAGTTAAAGAAAGCCATTGTTACGTTGTTATGATATACTAGTTTAGGTTTTGTTGATCGGATTTTATTTTTTTATATTGTTTTCATTTTCATTTCACTTAAAGTTTTAGTAATGTTGATAGTTTTTTGTTTATATTATTTTATAAATTTTTCTTTATTAGTTTCAGTTAAAATAAATGAGAAATGCTGCATTGGCAATGAACTGAAATAAAATATGTTTAAAAAAATAGATAGATAGATAGATAAATAGATAGATAGATAGATAGATAGATTGATAGATATGTGTACATATTCATTCTTACTGTAGTAGATTGATATACTATTGTTTTCACTTTAGTTTCAGTTAAAGTTGTAGTAATCTTGTTGTTTTGTCATTTTATTTTTTTTGTTTACATGTATATTAATTAATTTTTCATTTGTTTTAGTACTTCAAGTTAAAAAAGAGAAATGTAGACGAAATAAAATATATATATTGTTATAAATTATATATTGTTTTTAATTTCAGTTAGTTTTATTTTTATAGTTTTGTTAATATTTTAATTAATTTTATTTAGTTTGTTTTTGTCTTTTTTATGTCTGATCATTTTTATGTTTGTTTTTTTATTATTAACGATGCTGTAGCTTACATGAATAAAAATCAGAAACATGACATTTGTCAATTAAATAAATTTAAAAATAAAGATTTATTCGTTAATGTGTTACATGTCTTTTTTTTTCAAACGGATTATGAAAACTTAAATACAAGGAGCTCTTAAAGATTTTCTGAATTTTTAAAACTCCTTTGCTTTAGACATCTACAAATGCATATCGGATATCGGCAAAATGCAATATCATGCATCCCTATTTTTTATGTATGGTAATATGTTTTTTGTTTTTTTTAGTTTTACTTATTTTAGTACTTCACGTTTTAAGAAAACAAGAAGTGTTGCCTTAGCAACTAGCCCAAAATAAAATATTTTTTAAAAGTTGACTTTATATATATATTTCTGTTTGTGTGTGTGTGTGTGTGTGTGTGTGTGTGTGTGTATGTTTCATCTTAGTTCAGTTAATGTTCATTTTATTTTAAGTAACAACTTTTCTATGCTTCTAGTTTGTTAACTGTAATAATTCTGCTTATATAGGAGTTTTTTGTGCATTGCAGCATTATTTATATATATAAAAACCACATCCATTTTCGTGAGATTCAGCTTTTAATTAATCTGTCATGTTGACTCTACTTTTGTGCTGTGAATTGTGGAAATGCAGTATTTCTGATGGCACACCTGTGTAAACTCGTGTGTATATTGGTGGTAGCTGTGTGTTTTGGCGATGTGGGCTGGATTTGTGTGTCCTGGCTGAGACGGCAGGCCTGAGGTGCATGTTCTGTGCTCTCTAAATAGTGGACGTGGTTTGGGCTTTGTTCCATCCTGACACTGTATGGACTCGCTCTACAGTGACTGACGCTCATGTGTGTGATGAGAGCGGCCCCTAGTGAACGCTTACAGTCAGTGCAGATCGAGATTTTGATGACTCCAGGTCAAGAGACTACTCATAAATTGCCTGAGATCTGATCATTTTATGATTATCCTTCTCAAATGATTAACAGAATTGTCTGTTTTCCATTGGGGCAGTTCCAAATGCTGGCCTCGTCAATAGATAATAAACATTTTCAGTTATAAAATAATATTAGTTTTTCTAATATATATGAAAGTTAATATAATAATAAAATGTTTATTTTATATAGTTATATATTTAAAGAAATTATGTAAATGCCTTCCCAGTGGATTACATTTACATTTAATTTTAATGAATATATAAAATGTATTATATATTATAATCACATATAATAAGAAATATTGTTTGAATTATCATATATTTTAACAAGTTGTAGGTTTTAAAATATATAAAAATATGATATATATATATATAATATTTTTCTATACAAATGATTTTTAAATATATATTTAATATTTTTCCATATATATACACACACACGTATATATATATATGTAAATTTGTCATATAAAAACATCAGTAAGTGTGTTTTTAATTTTAATTATTTTGATTATTTTCATAGTGACAAATGATTTTTAACCTAAACAGTTTTCTGTTACTGTTTCTTTTTGCACAAATCATGTTGCTCCATCAGTATTCAATAATATGAACTAATATTGTATTGATTGTCATATATTTTGGGCTCACACAAACATGCTTCAAAGTTACACAGGGTTTGGTTCAGTCAGTTTGTGTGAGCAATAGTAAAGTGATCCGTCACCACTAATAACAAAACATGTTTGTTGTTCTGTTTCTTTCTCTCTCTGTAGGTTGAGAATGAGTCTCACGAGCTGGTGGACGGCACTTTAATCGATCTGTGCGGCGCGACTCTGCTGTGGCGCTCTGCGGAGGGTCTGTCCTGCACGCCGACCCCCAAACACCTGGAGGTGCTGCGGCGGGAGCTGAACGCGGCTCGGCCGCAGTGTCCCGTGGGGCTCCACACCCTGGCCTTCCCCAGCCTGGACCGCTCCTTCACCGGCTCGACCCACGACGACCAGCCCTGGGCCTACCTGCACTGCGGACACGTGCACGGATACCACGCCTGGAGGGGCCGCCGCCGGCTCACCAAAGAGGGCTCCACCGAGGAAGACGAGGACGAGTCCGAGAGCAAAGAGGAGCTGGAGCAGGGGCCGCTGCGGGAGGGAGAGCGCGAGTGTCCGCTGTGTCGCACGCGCAGCCTGTACGTGCCACTGAAGCTGGGCCGCGAGTCGGGCTTCTATCTGGACAGCGCTCCCCCGACGCACGCTTTCAACCCCTGCGGACACGTGTGCTCAGAGCGGACGGCCGCGTTCTGGAGCAAACTGGTGCTGCCTCACGGCGCTCACGGCTTCTTCCCCGCCTGCCCGTTCTGCATGCGGCCGCTCGCTCGCCACAGGAAGTGTGTGAGACTGATCTTTCAGGGGCTGCTGGACTGAGTGTGTGTGTGTTTAAGACTCCTCGACACACATATTCCGCTCTGAGTTTCCCTCATGACATCTGTTCTCTGCACTGCCGTCTGACTGGACGCTGCTCGCTGTACGTTCAGCAGTTTACTGTTCTTGAGCTGTCCTGCTCCTGCCTTAAAAACAATCAACATTCATGCTGTTGATAATGTTATGAATCTGTATGAATACACTTCAGTGGGTGTGTGAACCTGTTTTCTCAGTTGCTTTCCTTTCATTTGTGCTTGTTACAAACTGCCATAGCTTATCATCCTTGAGAAACACCAACGATTTTCATCAACGAGTTTGAAATGAGGTTAATGTTATATTATATTATAATGTATGTGATATTAAAACTCTGCTGTTGTTGCATTTTCTCAGAAATGTTTTTGTATCATTCTTAAAGAATAAAGTTATAGATCATATTTCAATAAATCACGCAGCACGTAGACTGTTTTTAATAATGTAACGTGGTCAGACAGACGAGAGAGAGAGAGATAGCTGAATGAATGACTGAATGAACTAAATATTCAATGAATGAATGAGAATAATGAATGAAATGTGACAGAAAAGGCAGACAATGAATGAGAAAAAAACTATTAATGAAAGAAATTAATGAAAAGTAATCAGAGCAAATAACTAGCTATTTATTTATTTTGCAACAAAGAACAACATACAAGCATAAACACAATAAACTAAATATCCTAAAAGGTTTATTAATGAAATGGACCAAAGTGTATTATATTATATTAAATATTTTTTTGTATTATTCCTAAAAAATAGCGTTAAAAACTTGTACTTAAAATAAAAAGTATTTATTTAACCTATTTTTATATTAAAAAGAAATTAAGAAAGCTGAATGAATGAACAAACGAACAGAAATACATGAATTGTAAGCACAAAAATTAACGAATGAATGAGACAGAATGAATAAAAGAAAAAAAAACAATATAATAAAGAGAGAATTCGAGTATATAGCTCTTGAAAATAGAAAAATAATGTATTCTTTTATTTTAAAAGAAAGTACATATATAAATGTTTTATGTTTTATTTTTTCCAGGAAACATTAACAATACAAAACAACGGATTAAATAACTTTATGGCGGATTGAGATTCGTTTTGTACGCGTGTAAACCGGAAGTATCCGCGTTTCGCGCGTAGTGCATTATGGGCCGGTGGCCGGCGGATCGCTGAGCGAGTGATCTGAGCCTGTCGGTGAGGATGTGAGTGGGATCTGACGATATTATGATCGCCAGGAGCTGCTTTATTTCATATAACAGGTATTTGAGAGGCGCTGCGCTGTGTGTGAGTGTGTGCGAGGCGTTCAGCGGAGCGGAAGCGGATGTTTATCACGATTAGCGCTCCGGCTAACAGCAGCACACAATAACAAACACAACACACCAAACTGATGAATTTACAGTAAAAGCGACTCGACATTACGCGTGTATGCTCTTAAAATGTGTTGTTAGACGTCCGTGGGTCCGTTAATGTGAATACGATGGTGTTATTAGCGCTGAGTTGGTTTGTTTTGATCTTAACAGGTGTTTTTTTCTTTGATTATTGTGTTTAAATAATCATACATCTGTGAAATCGCATAAAGCTGAGGTTTGCGTCTCCACGTGATGCTCAGCAGTGATTATTATGAGATAATGAATGGGGTTGAGCTGTCATTCACAGGTTTCTGGGTAAAGAAGCGTCTATAATGGCTCATAATAATATAGAGTTAATCAAATACAGGCTTGTTATTGAAGTGAGAGACTTCACTGTGAGGTGATGGTGACTGATCTGTGAGTGCATTTGATCAGCACTTTATCTGTCGTGTGTCCCGTCTTATCCATTAAAAATCATTAATTATTCAGTAAGTTAATATTTAGTATGAGTGCATTTGGCCTTTAATTATTTGGAGATTTCTTTTCAGGCTAGAGTCTCTGTTCACTAGGGACAGAAAAACATTGAAATATACTCTATATATAATGCCACAATGCAAAAAAAAAAAAATTAGATTAAGATTAATTTTCTATATAAAGTATAGTTTTGCATTTATTTTTGGATTGAAATTTGATTACCATTAATCAGTTGAATCGTGCAAACATATCCAGTTGACATTTAACACAAAAATAATAACTAAATAAATAAAATAAAAAATTTAAAATTTAAATTCAGTTTTTACAAGAAATACTGCTTTCCAAGAAAAAAATACGCTCAGTTATGATACAATGTTATTTATATTCTAGGAAAATGTTTATTTCATTTATATTTAATGTAAAGTTTATATATATAATATTTAAAAAAAAATATATATATATAATATTTAAAAAAAATATATATATAATATTTTAAAATATATATATATATATAATATTTAAAAAAAAAAAAAAAAATAATATATATATATATATATATTATTTTAATTAGTGAGAATTTGGAGAAAAATGTGCTCAGTTATCATAGAAATACTGTCACAGTGCAAGAAGAAGAATACATTTTCTTTACATAAAAAAGGATTAAAATAATAACTAAATAAATAAAATAAAAAATTTAAAATTTAAATTCAGTTTTTACAAGAAATACTGCTTTCCAAGAAAAAAATACGCTCAGTTATGATACAATGTTATTTATATTCTAGGAAAATGTTTATTTCATTTATATTTAATGTAAAGTTTATATATATAATATTTAAAAAAAAATATATATATATAATATTTAAAAAAAATATATATATAATATTTTTAAAATATATATATATATATATATATATATTATATATATATATATATATAATATTTAAAAAAAAAAAAAAATATATATATATATATATATATATATATATATATATATATATATATATATATATATATATATATATATTATTTTAATTAGTGAGAATTTGGAGAAAAATGTGCTCAGTTATCATAGAAATACTGTCACAGTGCAAGAAGAAGAATACATTTTCTTTACATAAAAAAGGATTCGTTTTCTTTACACAAAGCATTGTTTTTGATGTGAATCTTTGAGTGAAATATGACTGGAGTAAGTTCTTTCGGGCTTCTGAGAGATCCGCTCGTGGGTGAGTTGTGCTGGATGAACGTGTGGTTGGCGTAGGGTTTCTAGAGCTGGTTGGGCTGGTGTTTTTGTCAGCTCTTCCTGCTCTCTGACTCTGCAGCAGCTGAAGTCAAACCACATCGCTTTCGTTTCTCATTCTGAATATTAGAAAGCAGACGTGTGCCGTGCTCTTCATGTACACTAGTCCAGGATCGGAGTCCAAATCCAGGCTCGGTGTCTGCTCACTCAGGTGTGAAATCTGGTCCGAACATCTGATTAAACGGCTAGAAGTGAATCAGATTGCTTGCAGGACGTTAGGCGTGTGTGTGTGCATCTGAATTCACCTTCCTCTTTACGTTTTTCACTCTGACTCACTTGTTTTTGTTCTCGGTGTGGGCGGAATAATTGCTGATTATATTAATAACACGTCTGTGTGATGTCAAGGGGATTTTTAAAACTGTTTTCCATCATTCGACTGATGCATTTAGTATCACACATCTGTTTAAACCAATCTGACATTAGTTTGAAGGGAAATCTATTGATTTTCTTTTAAAAGACAGGTACTTCCTGTGCTGACAGGAAGTTGATGTGTGTTGTTATGCTCTCCTTCCAGTCAGCCTCATATGTGAGGGATCCGCAGTGATGTCCTCTAATCAGGGCTCGTCTCCGATCCCTCAGTCCAGCGGGGGCACCAGCGATGGACTCTTCCGGAAGCCCAGGGACCCTTCGACGGCCCCCAGACACTATCGAACGCCGCGCTCCTTACCGGACGTCTGCCCTAAAGAGCCCCCCGGTGAGAGATCAGCAGAGCTTGATCCAGCTTGACGAAGGCCATATCTTACACTTTTGAAGAAGTTTAGTTATATAGTTTTTTGTTAATATTTTGAATTAGTTCTTATTTTTATATTTTTTGTTTTCAATTTAATTTCAGTTAAAGTTTTATTTATTTTTTTGTGCTTTTGTCATGTTAATATATTTTTTTAATATTCTGTTACATTTCTATTTTCAAACTAAACAAAAATGGGAAATGTTGCCTTGGAAACTAGCTGAAATAAAATTTAAGTTTAAAGGTTTTTACACTTAATTTTATTTCAGTTAAAGTCTCTTTTAATAAGATTTTTTTAATGGTTTTAGTTTAATTTAGTCGGTCCAAAAACCCACCAATGCCAAGTTAAGTTAAGTTAAGTTAAGTTAAGTTAAGTTAAGTTAAGTTAAGTTAAGTTAAGTTAAGTTAAGTTACGTTAAGTTAAGTTAAGTTACGTTATTTTAAGTTAAGTTAAGTTACGTTAAGTTACGTTAAGTTAAGTTAAGTTAAGTTACGTTAAGTTACGTTATTTTAAGTTAAGTTACGTTACGTTACGTTACGTTAAGTTAAGTTACGTTAAGTTACGTTAAGTTAAGTTAAGTTACGTTAAGTTACGTTATTTTAAGTTGCGTTATTTTAAGTTAAGTTACGTTACGTTACATTAAGTTACGTAATGTTAATACTAATTATTTTCGTTTAGTACTACAAGTAAAACTTATTTTATTTCACAGACAGTTATTTGCCAAGGCAACATTTGTAATATTTACTAAAAACTATTTGAATAGTTTGTTGTAGAGAAATTTAAAAATTAAATTTTTATTGTAATTTTTTAAATATTTATTTCTACTTATTTATTTCAGTTAACATTTATTTTATTTTAATTAAAAAAAAATCTGGTTTTAGTTGACTATAATAACTGTTTTTTTTTTGTTTTTTTTTTAAGAAAATACTAACATTCTTCCTTGACCCGCTATCGTCGTGTGTACAGGTGAGGGTCGTGCTCTCTGTGACGGGCCGTCCGTTGTGGTTGACCAGCACCGCTGGACTGTGTATAACTCTAAAGTGAACCTCCCCGCGGCCCTGAACGACCCCAGGCTGGCCAAGAGAGAGTCAGACTTCTTCACTAAGACGTGGGGCCTGGACTTCACCGAGACTGACGTCATGCCTTCATTCTACCTGCCCAACATCAGCCGAGAACACTTCAGCTCCTACCTGCAGGAGATGGCTCAGGTGACAGCATCTGAATTATTCAGACTCTGTGTTCTGAAACCGACTGCTTCACTGGCTGTAGACAGGATCATAACAGTCTTCACACCTCATAATGTGACTGATTTGGCAGTGATTGATGCTTATGATGCCCTGATAAGCACAAATGTTTTATTAACTAAAACTATTAAAATGTTTTTTTTTTTATAATCTAAATAAGGCTCAAATAAAATATATAAATGGAATATGGATGGAAAAACTTTAAAAATTAATATGAAAAAATTTAGTGAAAATTTGAAACTGAAATAAAATGATTTTGTCTATCTAAAATAATATTGTATAAAATTAGAATTATTTACTTGGTACTGAAAAAATAAGTTCTAAAATGACTAAAGCTAAAACTGAAATAAAAATAAATTAAAGCTAAAAAGAAAAAAATATGTACATAAAACAAAAATGAATAAAAATGACAAAAGCACACAGAAAATTAAAATATAAAAATAAAGCTCATTTAAAAATATATAAATAAATACCATAATAGTATAATATTACTAAAATAATACTGCCACTAAGTTGAAGTATTAAAATTAAATAAAAAATAAATTAAAGAACAAAAAAAAAAATATATATATATATATATATATATATATATATATATATATATATATATATATATATATATATAAACTAATAAAAAATGTGGAAAAAAATAAAATAAAATCTAGTTGAAAATATTAATACAAACCATAATAGTATAAATAGTAGTATAATGTATATAATATATAATATAAATAATACTGGCAATAATTGTCATATATATATGGCACGCACAAATATTAATTAAAACAGAGCATTTTAAAACCAGCTTTGCTACTGGAGCACATGTGTGACTGCTGTCTATGTAGGCATCTCACTAGGGTTTGGAGGCTGTTGTTAGTAACCTCGCGGTGTATTAATAGACATTGAGGGTCTTGTTCTGTTCCCTGTCAGATCTTAAGCTGGAGAAGAATTTATTTTGTCTGGGTTGCTTGTGTTTATCTCGCACACTCGTGAGAACACAGGCTGGGCTCAAGACGATGGCAGGCTGTTTGTCTCTGTGGTTTTCTGAAGGTTACATGACTCTGCTTTTCCACCTGTGATGCTTCCGAAGAATGAGCCTCTGCGTTTCCTTCGCAAGAAGATCTTTTTTTAGTTGTCAGCTGGTTCTGTTCTGCGCACCGGGGATCGGAAAGTCCGAATCTGTTTTGGAAATGTTGCTGTGGAGGCTCTCGTACACAAGGATCTCACGCTGACTGTTTGTTTGTGTCTCTCAGAGGGAGAAGATTCACGAGCGCTGTAAGAACATTTGCCTGAACAAAGACGATCTGTCAGTGCAAACAACAACAAACAATCAACGTACCATTCAACTAACTCATAAAAATAGTAGACAAAACCATAATAACAGAACAAAAACACAATCTTTCTCTGTTATGATGGAGGGAGTCAGAAGAATCTGTTTTGCTTCTGTAATGTGTGTTTGTGGCTCATCTGTCTTGTAGATAAAGCCAGAGCGGAACTGGAGCAGGTGCCCAAGGTAGATACACATTTAGTTTCTCCATGCAGAAATGGCTATGTATTAAAAAAATAAATACAAACCTACCATGAGTTATACATTACAGTTCAAAAGTTTGGGAAGGTTTGAAGAAATTAATACTTTTATTCAGCAATGATGCATTAAACTGGTCAAAAGTGACAGTAAAGACATTCACAAAGATTTCTGTTTCTATTCTAACTTTCCTTTCATCAAAGAATCCTGAAAAAAAATTTCAACAAAAATATTAAACAAAAAAACTAATCAAAAAAACATAATAAAAAATAAATAATAATAAGAAATGCTTCTTGAGCAGCAAATCAGTATATTAGAGTGATTTCTGAAGAATCATGTTTCAGATCAGATTCAGCTTTGATCACAGGAATAAATTACATTTGAAAACACATTCATATAGAAAACAGTTATTAGTTTATTATTTCACTATATTACTATTACTGTATTTTTGACCAAATAAATGCAGCCTTGGTGAGCAGAAGAGACTTCTTTCAAAGGTAGATCTGCTTTAAACCAAAGTATGAGATGTTGTTACTCTTCTTTACTTGAAGAGATATATTAAACCCCTGTGGAGAAAATGAATGGAAAATTCCTCTGGATCTGCGGCAGCTTGAAAAGCGTGCATCACTGTTGTGCTCGATTTTAAAAGGGCAAAAGTTTCCTCGCCTGTTAATCTTCTTCTCTTCATCTCCCTCAGATCTTCATGAAGCCTGAGTTTGTGCTGAATGACCCAGCCACGTTTAACGCCGTGTTGCCGTGGTCTCACTTCAGCGTCGCCGGGGGCAAGAACAGCCGAGATGTTGCGTCGTCACGGTTACTGCAGGAGAAGGTGCCAATCTGTCATTATTTAGTACCATAAGTCGTCACTACCAATCAGTGCTATTTGAGTATCATTAAAATATTATTATAGTTTTTGATAATATTTATTAATTTTTTAATTTTAGCTAAAATTTTAGTATTTTTGTTATTTTTTGTCATTTTTATTTTTTTAATATGCCTATATAGTTTGACTTTTTTTTTTGAGTTTTAGTTTACATTATTTTAGTACATCAAAATGAGAAATGTTGAAATAAATTGATGAAATAATATTTTTTTTTTTTCAGTTAATGTTTATTTTATTTTGAGTAACAAATAATTTTCATGATTTTAGTTAACCAATAAGCCAGTTTGCATTAGTTTTGATGTATTGTTTACAAATGAAGTAAACAGTCTGGCAGAACATCCCGTAATGAAAGGCTCTAAATGCGACAGGTGTCTGTTTTTCTGTAGTTGAGTCACTATCTGGACGTGGTGGAGGTGAGCATCGCTCGGCAGATCTCGCTCCGCTCCGAGGCTTTTTTTCACGCCATGTCGTCGCAGCACGAGCTCCAGGACCGTCTGCGAGAGACGGCCGATGCTGTGGCCAAGCTCCGCGCGCGCACCGCCGCCATCGACCGCGTGATGTGCCGCGGGCCGCTGCGAGTGCTGCGAGACGCTCTGACCCGAAACAACTGCATTAAGCTACACAATAAACTGAAGCTGATGGCCGCCGTGCACCAGACGCAGCCCACGGTGCAGCTGCTCCTCTCCACCTCAGAGTTCGTGGGGGCGCTGGAGCTCATCGCCACCACCAAAGAAGTGCTGCAGCAGGAACTGCAGGGGATTCACAGCTTCAGGTGCAAAAACACAGAAAAATACATTTACCAGGAAACATACTTATAAGGAACAGATGAATAAGAATGTGGGCATGCGGTTTATTTCCTGTTGTTCGTGTCTCTGTCCGCAGACATTTGGGTTCTCAGCTCTGTGAGATGGAGAGGCTGATCGATAAGATGATGGTGGCCGATTTCTCCACGTACACTCAGAGCGATCTCAATCGAGCCTTTGAGGAGGACAGTCAGGTCCTGGAGAAGGTCAGGCGTCTTTCACGTGTCAGCAGGAATCAAATGTGCCTTTATCTTCTGAAATAATAGTTCATTGTACTGTGACAACATACCATAACTCTCACAGCACAAAACATCCTCCTAAAAGAGCATTTATCGAAACTAAACTGCAAAAGTGTATTCAGAGTTTATAAAAAGGTTTAAATGCATGCAGATGGATCTCATTTAAAGTTTAAAAGTTGGAGATCAGTGAGATTTTTTTATGTTTCTAAAAGAAGTCTCTTCTGTTCAGCAAGGCTGCATTTATTTGATAAAAAATATAATAAAAACGATAATATTGTGAAATAATATTCTAATTTAAAATAACTGTTTTATAGTAATTTATTTCTGTGCTCAAAGCTGAATTTTCAGCATCATTACTCCAGTCTTCAGTGTCACATGATCTTCAGAAATCATTCTAATATGCTGATTCGATGCTCAAGAATCATTTCTGATTATTATCAATGTTGAAAACAGTTGTGCTGCTCCATATTTTTTTGGAAACTATGAAACAAATTTTTTTTAGGATCCTTTGATGAACAGAAAGTTCAAAAGAACAGCATTTATTTGAAATGGAAATCTTTTGTAACATTATAAATGTTTTACTGTCACTTTTGATCAGTTTAATGCATTCTTGCTGAATAGAAGTTTAATTCATTTAAAATAAACACTCACTGACCCAGACCTTTTGAACAAAAAAATAGAGAAAAAAATCAACCCCTTTTTTTTATCATCTGAAAACCCATGCGTTCTTGCATTGGTGCAGGTTTCCCCGTCACGTCATTTTAAACCTGAAACTGAACTTGCGAGTAAATGTCATTGAATGTGAATCGTTGCCTGCAGACCACAACAGTGGTTTCCAGTTTTCAGGTGTGAAATAAATGCAACCCCATGAATCCGTTCACGAGCCTGTGCTCTGTAAATCAGGTCATGTTTGTGTTGGATGTGGTCCAGTGTTGGTTTGAGGTTTACAGTGTCAGATCTTCTCATACAGGTCACAGAGCAGCCAGCAGCGCCAGGAAAGGTTGGTCATGTAATGCTCCAAGCCCCACGCCGACTAAACCGCCGATCCAATATGATTTCCTTAATGAAAGTACAAAACCACAGACGATGACAGTGAAATCTGGTTTATTGTAATTGGAAATCAAATCAAGATAATCTCAGCAGCATGTGTTGTTTTGGTGATGTTTTTTATTGTGATTATAAATCTGAGTGTGTGTGTGTGTATTCATTACAGGATCGTTTGCAGTCTCTGGTCTTTGGCCTGTTGAGACAGAGGAAGCTGGATTTCCTGGACATCTACAGCGAGGAGATGATCCGAGCCGCCAAGAACATCGTTCGACAGGTACACCACATGACAGAAACACAAAAGTGGAAAATCAAAACTTTTTATTGTATGACTTCTCTTTTTTCCCCCACACAGTGTGTTGTGAAGTCTGTGTTGCAGATCAGTGAGATCGATGCAGACACTGTCAAGTGAGTCATAAATATACATATGTTTAGTATAAACATCACAGCACTGTTTATCACAGCTGACTGTGTGTGTGTGTGTGTGTGTGTGATGTAGATTTCATGAGCAGATGCGCTTGATGACGTTTCCTCAGTGGTTTGATCTGCTGCTGGATATTTTTGAACACTTCATCCTGTTCCTCAAGAGGATCAAGGTAACAGAACTTATATTCTTCAGGACATGCAATGAAATCCCTGACAAAACACACTATACGTGTTATAAACCACCTTCTGAGCTGTCACTGACATTCAGAAAGCTTCACGTGGTCAACACAACATCAAAATAGACTCGTATTCAACGTTCCTGCTCTTATTAA
>NC_056572.1:33727717-33802717 GCF_018340385.1 Cyprinus carpio | reverse complement strand
TTGAATATAGCATGTCTTTAATATTTTAAACTTGGAGTTATTCTTTTTTACAGTTGAATGTGTGACAGTCTCAAAAATCTGCGATGCATCATTTATTTTTAAGTTTTTGTTTATTGTTTATGCTTGTGCTTAATTGTGTTTGTGCAGCTCTTAAAAATGTCTTAAAGTCTCTTTAATTTGATTTTAAAAACCTCTTGATATCTTGACATTCTCTGAAGTGTTTTCTGAAACAGCACATTGTCAGAGTCATTGTGTGTGTGTGTGTGTGTGTGTGTGTGTCCTCAGCTCTGGCGTCCCGCTGTCTTCAGCTGGTGGTTCACTACATCCCTGTGATCAGAGCGCACTTTGAGACCAGACTGCAGCCCAGACAGTACAGCATACTGAGACACTTCGACCACATCACCAAGGTAAACCTCTTCACATCCACACACCACACAGTGACGGCTGTTTTACACTGTTAACACTGTGTTTACTCTCTCTTCAGGACTATAACGATCACATCGCAGAGATCTCTGCCAAACTTGTGGCCATCATGGACAGTATGTTTGAGAAGGCTCTGTCTAAGGTAGGTTTGATCTCTGGGATCTCTGCGGTGTCTCTGTGGGTTATCACTGCTGAACCGTGTGTGTTCTCTGCAGTATGAGGTGAAGGCGCCGATGCCGTCTGCGTGTTTGCGTAACGTGTGTAAACAGATGGCCAAAATGCACGAGGCCATTCATGAGCTGTTACCGGAGGAGCAGACGCAGGTGAGACGCCGCATGAGATGCTGGAGCCGTCAGCGTGAGCCGAGGCTATAATCTCATGGATTTTATTGTGTGTGTGGTTGTGTGTAGATGCTGTTCCTCAGGATAAGCGCCAGCTTTAAGCTGCATCTGAAGAGACAGTTAGCGCGACTGGGAGTCGGCAATGATGGTGGACCTCAGTATGGGTGAGCGTTCGTTTTTCTGTATTACAGCAATGAGAAACACCAGTGACTATGAGAATTAAAAAAAAAAAATGCTTTTAAAAAAAAAAAAGCTTAATTTGATAGAAAATTCTATATACTATATACATTTTTTTGTGTGTATTTAAAAAAAAAATAGTTTATAAGTTCATATAAATATTTTTACTATTTTAAATTTATATTTATACTTGTGTATATATACTAAATTTACATATATAATAAAGGAGTAGTATTTATAGATAGATAGATAGATTTATATATATATAAATATATTAATTATATACAAGTAATTTATGTATTAATAATAATAATATTTATTTTTTTATTTTGTGCTACAATATATATATAGTTTTAATATTTAATACATGTTAATATATACAAATTTTAGATATATGTTTAATTTGATATTAGTTATAATATATTATATTATTTATATATTTTTTTACTTTTATTTTATCTACTTAAAAATGTTTATATATATATATATATATATATATATAGATATATATATATATATATATATATATATATATATATAGTATTAATTACATTAAATGTAAAATCTAAATAATAATGTATATGCATATATGATTTTAAATATTTATAATATATATTATATTTTCTGTAATATTTTTATTAAATTTTTTTGATTATTATTTTAGTAGTTTTCATTTATTTTATCTACTTTATGTATGTATATACATTATAATTATTATTATTTCTTTAATATTGATTTTACATATCATTAATATATATTAAAAATGAGTATCATTTTCTACCAGTCTATTATTATATAGAAATGTTTTTCTGTAAATTCTGGTGTGTGACGTGTTCTTTCTGACAGTTGCTCGTGGTTTCTCTCTCTGCAGGCTGGTGATGGTGGACGTGGCGTTTTACTCGGAGAACGTGCAGGCTCTGCGCTCTCTGGAGCATCTGGACTTAAACATGCCGGAGATCTGGGAGCAGAAAAGGTGATGACGGGCAGCTCGTCCGGGCCAATCAGGCCTCTCCGTCACGCCGACCATCACGGTGACCAGCTCCTGTATCTGAGGAGGACGTGAGGTCAGTGGATGAAGAGACTCAGGACTCGAGGTCTTGTGTGTTTTAGTACCTCGTGACACCGCCGCCTCCTCCTTCCCCAGTGACAGACCCGGAGCCTCTCCTGTGATGTAGAGACTTCTGTACTAACAGGACGTGCCCCGGAGGTACCGACAGATTTCTTGTGGAGACCAAATCAGGACAAGCTTGAGTGTTTGGATTTGTGGGGGATATGTTTTTTGTTGTCGTAAAGCGGAGACGCGTCCTCAGTGCCTCCTTCAGTACCGCCACTACAGTGCATCTTTCCATTTGTGTGCAGTTCTGTCTGATTATTATTATTATTATTATTGCTGAATTATTTAATCACAGTCAGAGGAATCAAGGAATGGTTATTTATTTTAATCAGTTTGTTGTTGATTGATCAATCATGTTTTGTTTTTTTCACATAAAGCTTTCCGGTGATAGCGGCCGGTTGGAGAACCACAGCTAAGAAGGGTTTTAAACACATTTTGCTGACTTGTTCTCTGATTTTCCACCAGTATATATATATGATTTTAATGCTGCTCTTGGTTTTCACGTTCAGGGTCGCTGAGTTGAACTATTAAAACTTTAAAGGGTTAAAGGTCAAGTATTGCCGTCCGTGTTTATCGGGAGAATCTGACTGTTTAAATGAAGTCTGCTTTATATGGTCTACATGAAGAAGATCTTTCGTACTTCAACAAAATCAGATAAAGCCTTTGACGTCAATCAGCTTTAATCAGAACTATTGAAGACATCGGTTACACTGACTTCCAGAACCCTATTGTACTAAATGATGAAAAGGAATTTAAAATGAAGTTTAAAGTCAGAGTAGAAATGAAGACGAGAATCCTTCTGTGTTCTTGCCGAGGTGCAGCCAAGTCTGAAAATGAAAGAGTTCTTCATGAAGAGTCATCATTATAACTTCTTGTCCATGCAAACTAGAGCATTAACTTGACTTCTCCAGCATCCACAGTGTTACTGTCACCCTGTCTCTTCTCCAGTGCTGATTTGAATAAATCGAGGCCTGTGATTGGTTGTTGAGAATGGAAAGTGTGTTTTTAAATCACGTATTGTTTTGCTGTGAGCTCTTATCATTGACGGTGGGTTTCTGTTTAGCACAATCCATCTGTCACACTATTTAACACTCATTCTGTCCGCTTCAGAAGTGCCTAACCTTTTATTTGGTGGCAGAAACTTCTAACTCAAACTGTACACTTGTGGGCTAGTGTGTGTGTGTGTATGCGTGAGAGTTTTGAGGGCCCTCGTTTTGGCAAAGAAATATACTGATGAAGACTCTTGTGGCATGCTTGACTTTTTAAAATGTGGCACTTTTTATTATTAATAAAGCCACAGTGAACATTGATATTACTTGTAGGCTGTTTCTCCAAATCTAGCTGCCTAACTAGTCCGAAATAACCTTTTGTTCATAAATCATGTTAGTCTCAACTTAAAATTAGTTTGCAATTTTTATATCAAATAATTATGCAAATTTATATGTGCATTATTTATTCATATTAATTAAATAGTATTTTACTTATAATTTACGTCACACGCACGCACACTCTGTTTGGTATTCAGAAGAGACTTTTATTTTAGATTTTATCCTAAGCGTTTTAGAGACTTTTATTCTATTTCCCGTCTTACGTCTTTCTGTTTCCGGTAGCGATCAGACCGTAGAAATGCCTCAAGGTAAACAGAAATTCAAAGCGCAGCGACCCGGAGGAGCTAAAAAGCAACAACACAAACCGAAAGGACTCAAGAAAGGAGGTAAAAACATTGTGTTCTTGAAGAGAAGAGTACTCTGACCGTAAAACTGCGCTAATTATAGACTTGTTCTTAGCAGCGTGTCGAGTGAACGCGTTTGCGGCTGTACAGACGCGCATGCGTACTTCAGTTTAATCGGTGTAAAATGTGTTTCTTCTAATCCTCTTTATTCCAGGAAGAATCATCGCACCCAAAAAAGCTCAGGTGGTCCAGCAGCAGAAGCTGAAGAAGGTAAACGTTCAGTCCTCATGTAAAACCATTCAGTGTCAAGTGATAGTGGTTTGATTTGTGTTGGTATCTGTGGCGCAGGGTTTGGAGGTGGCCATCAGGAACAGGATTGAGCAGGAAGTCACACAGAGAGCCAGCACGTCCCTTCATAAGAAACTGAGTGTGCTGAAAACTCCAGCGGGGAAAGGCGGGACCCCTGGCCCCTCGAACCCAGCTGCTGGATCCTCCAAACCCAACTGATGACAGAATCATGTAGTGTGCTGCTCAGCCGCCAGAGGGCGTCAGATAAACCTGATGTTTACCCCTCTCTGGACTCACAGTGAAGTTTATTCCTCATGAGCTTTTTTCTTGGAGAAAGAAAGCACGGTGTGGAGATTACATATGACAGATCTTACATGTGTGCAACAGGCCATGATATTTAGATTGTGCTTATTTTTATATAATAAATAAGAAATGATTGAGCTTTCATAATATCTTCATTTGAACAAATTTTGCCTGGTGACAGTGATTTTTGTCATGAGCAAGCACCGCTCATATTTTAATTTCATGCTCATATTCTGGTTTTATAGCCCTTTTCCCAGCTTTTGTTTATCTTGTAAACCAGAGCAACTTTCTCCACTGTTAAGCAGCCACTCTCTCTTTATTAGACTGCGAGGGTAAAATCCCTGAAGGGTTTCCCGTCGTCAAGGACGTGCTGCTCGTTCTGTGATTGGCTGAACGCTGTGATTCTCCGCCTGCTTTATTTTCTTTGTTCAGCCTTGATTGTCTGGCGACCTTGAGCTTCCAGATCTCTGATTGGCTCTTAGTGTGTGACTGATTGACAGCAAAACACTCCCATTTTGACCCACGTAACTTTATTAAATCGTCCAGTTTAAAGATATAAAGGCACAGTGAGGAATTACAGATGTTTCAAAATTTCTATCGAGTCTGTGTCCTACCTGACTGAGGCTCATGCATCTCTACAGATAGCAGGTTAACTAATGGATCTAGTCTAGTCTGGACACACTGGGTGTGCTTCACAGGACTTTAAGAGGCTGCAGGAAACGTGTGAATGAATCTTCAGCCATCAGAGAGAAGATCCGCTGCTGAGCCTCATCGAAGGTGTCCGCTGAGATCCTCCATCAGCCCCGTCAATGCCTCACGGGTCTCAGCGTCCAGATTCACCTGAGAAACACATCACATGAGCTCGTATATGAGAGTGAAAACTGTCAAGAACATGTCTGGGTCATATTTAACATTAAAATCAGGAGAAAGAAATAAGAAATCCCACTTTTGAAAATGAAAAAGAAGCCTATTTTAGGCCCTTTAAGATTTTTGTTGCATTTTAACATTTCAAAAATAACATTTTTATAAAACCATACATTAATTAACAGTTTACTTGTGTATTATTTGAACTGTAAAGTTCTCGTTAGGCTTAACGGTCGCTTTAGGGTTTATGGAGTTGCTTTAAAACTGAATAGAACTACAAAAAGGTTGGTGCGTGATTTTTTTTTTTTTTTTTTTTTTTTTTTTTTACACCAAAATAATGTAAACACATTGTTCACATTTTGTGGCTCAGTTATTGAACAAAAATATTTTAAAGGGGAGGTCTAATGCTATTTCATGCATTCTGAGTTATTTACACTGTTAAAGTGAGTTGGGTTCTCATGATAAACACGGCCAAAGTTTCAAAAAACGAGGGAGTATCTCTGTGCCAAATACACTCAAAGTTTTAGAATTTTTTTTTTTTTTGAGTATGGCCCTGTATGACGTCATAAAGGACAGAATTCCTTATATGGGCACTTCTCCCAGCACACAAAGAAGTGTGTGGTTTTTTTTCTGTCATTTCGGTGATGAACGTTTTATAAACGAGGCCCAATTCGACGCTGGATTTACAGATTGTTTGATACTGAATGATGGAGCGGTCCCAGCGATGAAAGATCCGGTCGGAACTGCAGGCTGTAAAACTAAAACTGCATCAAATCATAAGTGCTCGCCTATCTTTCTTTTATAAATATGATAAAACTAAAGACTCTTCGGTATGATATGATATGAAGGATGCAGTACTAAACTATAAGTACTCAAGTTTAACATGAGATCGGCAGAATGTGTGTGTGTGTGTGTACCCTTTAATGTTTGAAGGTAAATGTCTCAAGGTAAAGATTCACACCATAAAGTCTGAATGATCGTTCTCTGAGAATAGTAAAGTCAACACCAGAACTATAACGATGTCATTCTAATCACTTTCAAAACGTTTGTTTGGCTTTTTTTCAGCAGATGAACGTTAAAAACATTGACAACCAGTAAGAATCCCCTTGACTTTATGGTGCGTGAATCTAATTATCTTTCTGTAAATGGGCCTGAACTCAGAATTTTTATTTATTTATTGCATTTTTAAAGAAAATGATGGACAGCGTGAATAATTTGTTGTGGTAATCAACATTGTGCCACAAACGCTTCAGATCAAGTGGGACAGTCTGACACTCATGCCCTTCGCCCTGAAACATCAACACAGTTTACATCTCCAGTATCTGTCTTCCCAAAAGCGCTGATACTCATTCTCCAGGCGTGAGGAGGGGATGGCAGACAGCCCCTTACACTTCACACGTCTGAATGAACCTCACAGAAGCGATCAAATGTCTCCAGCTCCGCTTGACTCTTTGTCCTGCTGTTATACAATGACATTGATCTGATCCTGAGATCATGAAACACCACGGACAGCTGCTGGGTGAGAACACGACACAATGACTGTCCACATCACAAGCTCTAATCACTCCAGTCTAGAGCCCAACAGTGCTGATTATGGGCTGCACTGACGTTTGTACAGTTGGTGTGGACAGCAGCTGACAGCGGTTTTCATCAGAAAGTGTGTATCTGTGTGTATCACCAGGAGCAGTGAAGGTGACAGGTGTGCAGTAGGTTATCTGTGTGCTGATCTCAGCCTGTTCAGTTCATCAGTTCACACAATAGCTCGTTTCCAGACACTGTCATTTGTGGAGCTATTATTGATGATCGTAGTGATAGTGAATGCATTTAAACTGAACATCACTGCAGGAAACTGTAGCATGATTTTCTGTTTCAGAACCAGTTGGAAATGGATGTGCATCATGCTGAGGAATTATGTCCCTGTTCATTTACATTATATGGAATAATACAGCATGGACATTCATTCAGACACCTGATATTGTGTTGCATGGAGAAAAGAAAGTCGAATGCATTCAGAACGACCCGAGGGTTTCAGAATTTTTGGGCGAGTCCTCTGAGGTGGCCAAACTGGTTTTTGCAACACTGCAGCTGTTTTTTGAAAGTCTACTTGGTCTAACCAAAATGACCAGGATGGTCTACCTCCAGCGGATCAAAAACTGGCGAGCAGTGATCCAGACCAGTCTGAACCCACTAAAGACCAATGATAAACACCCAGACAGAACCAAGCAAAACCAGCTTTGGATTTGTCATAGATGTGAAAGCCAACACTTCTATATACACCATATATCCTCCTGCTCACACTGATACTGAGTCTGATTAGATATACTGAAAAATACTCTGAATATGCTGCTGCCCTGCAAACCCACTTTCTCCTCTTAAACCTCATGAACCCTCAGGAAGTGACTGAATCTAATCACCCCTGTGAAGAAAAGATCATGTTCTGTTCTGGATGACAGAAGATGTTTAACTCGGGTAAACTGTACTGTATGTCAGAAGTTGCTGTATTTAATGAATGAACCCTGACTGAACACGCTTTCTCTGTTCATTCTTCAGGACCGGGCTCGTATCAGTGAAGCCCCTCCTGGGGGTGTAATCTGAAGCCGCTGTTGTATCGGTGAGTTGCAGCAGCAGTAAGTCACTGCAGTCCTCGCCCCGCGTTCCGCACGCGTTCATCATGTTTTGACGCGTGGCGTCTTGAAATGTCGCAATGCTCGAGGATGAGAAACCGCTAGCGCGCGCGCGGGGATCGTGGAAGCACAGAATGCATGTTTGCGAAAGCTTCCTGGTTCTCGTGTGAAACAGCTGTTTGACACCATCTGCGAGACGCGAGCTCTCGGGTAGCTACGCGACGCGAGGGTTTTTTTTTTCGATAACAGCTCCTTTTTTGGACGCACGCAGAACGCGTCTTCCGCCCGTGCGGGCTTTCATCGCGCCGATGTGTCTCCGCGGGTGACCGTGCGCGGATTATTATCATGTGGCAGCGCGGATGCGGCTCGGGCTGGACGCGGGCGCGGTGCCAGGACAGCGGGGTCGATCCCGAGCGCGAGCGGCTCTGGGCCGAGCTCTTCGATCAGCTGGACCTGAACAAGAACGGACTGATCGATGTGAACGAGCTGCGGATCGGACTCGCCGCCCGGGGGCTGTCGTGGAGCTCCGTGGAGGAGGTACGGAAGAAACCCAATACACGCAGTCATAACGGATGGCTATTTATAGTGCAGGATAACTGTCCATGAATTCACAGGCATATGATTTAATGTCAGATGTGGAGATAATAACCTTCACCTCCAAGTCACGTGATCATCCGAACAGTTGAAAGTGAAAACGCTGCAGTACGCGATACAGTCGCAGCCAATCAGATTGTATCTGATGCTTAATATTTAATGAGACAGAGCTCGATTCGGACCAATGAGATTTCGCAGTGGGCGTGGTTACCCAGCGCAAGTTGCGTCGCAAATCATGAACTGTACATAGTGGACTGTTCAACGCCGAATTAAGCTATTTCCTGTGATTGTGCGAGACTTCCGGTTCATTAGCCAACTACAAAAAGTAGCACAGTTGCGCTACAAACCAGTGTGTTTATAATTATGGTAATAAATTAAACTAATGTGATAGCAAATACCTGTTTGAAACATCAAACATCATAAAAAAGTGTTTTTGTGCAGCTAAAATTACTAGAAGCACCTCGCACACTTGTTTCTACGCTAAATACATAGTGTATACATTAGTGTCATCTTAAATGAAACAATTGATGTAGATTTTAATTGCACTTAATGTGTAGCCGCTTGTAGTGCACTGCTCGCACTATAACACTACAAAAATGGCAAGGAATAGTGAAGAAGTGCACAAAAAATAGGATGCACCTTGTAGAAACCACAATATTTAATATTTGTAAACAGAATGTCAGACCGCCGAGATTTCACTGTGCATAGACTGCGCGCACCGTGCTCCAGAAATAGAAAGCAGGCAAGCCAGCCACAAAAAGTCACTTGTTGCTGGTTGGGATGGCGCCTGATATTCAGCTCAGATTAGACAGATGTGCTGGAGCCATTAGTGAGAGTATAACACATTATGTAGCTGCTTACTAGCTTACACACTCAAACTCATAATGCTTCATATGATAAAAGTACGACTGCACAGCAGGATTCAAGTTTCCAAGGCCTCCATGTTGGGGTCAGGAACAGGGCAGATTAGAGGACTGTGTTGCAGCACTAATGAACCAGTTAATGAGCTTAATAGTTAATAATCTCAAGGTCAATGGCAGGAACAGAGGAAGGGCATCAGCACCCGCTGGCACTAAATCAACATCACCGCGTCTCCAGCTCCCATCCGAAAGAAGGGTTTCTTCAAAGATTATTACTTATTACTTATTTAAAAAAAGTAAGATATTTTCTTGTAAATTTAAGTAATGCACTACTTTATTAGTTACTTGAAAAAGTATTCTGATTAGGTTACTTGTAATGCATTACCCTCAACACTGCTGTAATATACTGAATTCATACTTTAGTTTATAGTTTAGCATGTGACTAGACTATTGATCTGCTTGCCTGGGACAATCTTGTGTCATATTGATTTTTTAAACTTGATGGTTTTGTAGTACGCTGTGTTTTTTGAGGTTTGAAATCTTGTGTGCATGTGTTTTTGCATTATGCATTATGATGAATGATATTGGCAAGAAAGAACTTCACACAGACTCACAGAAGCACATGCAAAAGCTCAGCGTCTTGGAGTCGAGCCATGTGAGAGTAAATGTCACGTGACTCCTGGCTCACATAAATAAACTCAACAACACACACATCTGCAGAGGAGGACAGGCTGTAGCTAAATGGGTGAAATTACTGGCATAGCTACAGCGTGATTTGTCCTATAGCATACCAAGGATTGTGGGAATGATGAATGAGCTTCTCAGTGCAGCACTTTGTGTGGATTTAAAGTGACAGTAGCTTGTGTGAAGCGATTAATAAAATATAAAAATAAAAAGTTCTGAATTGAACTGTTTATTCTGATAATATTTATTATTTTAGTCACTGTGAGTCCTCACCATAAAACACCAGAATGTACAATTTATCAGATTGTAAAACCCTGAGAGCTGCAGCGAAATGCCTCTAATCCTTAACGTTTGCACAGCTCAGTACAAACACGTTCAGACACGCTGCACTGGGAATCTGAAAAACTCAGTGTCGTGGGGCGACACCCTGAAAAAAAAAAAAGCATGCGGTGATTAATCTTGTAGATCTGGACACGGTGTTCATACCCAGATGCATGTTTATTTGCACAGACATTCTGGATAGAGTCACATCAGAGAGATTTAAACATCAATCACTTAGCGGTTTATCTATCGATTATGTGGATTTAAACACTTATAAAGTCATTAAGTGTTTATAAATGAATTAAACACATTGTAAAGCTACTGTTTTGTGCACTTGGCTTTCTCTGCTGCTTTGCTTTGTTAATTAACATTCATTTTGTCAATGCATCTAATTCGGATGAAATGAACCTGTGTTTGATTCAGTGATTAGTGTCTGACTGCTCATGTGTGATGTTGGGGCTTTGGGCCGGTGGCTTTGCATGGTTTTAATGTGCTTTTCTCCTTCATTTGCACCCCATCCCACCTTTCCTAATGATTCCCGGCACCCCTCTTTCCCTCCATTTCTCTCCCACCCTCCTCTGTCTCTCTGTAAATGCCCTATATTCAGCAGATAGTACGAGCTGGAGACGTTGATCTCGATGGTCAGCTGGATTTTGAGGAGTTCACAGAGTACCTGCGTTCACACGAGAAACGCCTGAAACTCATGTTTCGCAGCTTGGACCGCAACAATGACGGTTAGTTTCAACTTCATCAGAATCAGTGTTATTTTAGTATATTGTACTGTATATTCTATTACAGTATGTATTAATATATTTTTAGAATATTTTATACTTTCAGTTTTCATTATAATTTTACTTCAGGTTAACTACAATGATTTTTAAATAAAAACATCATTTTTATGTTCTCATTTTACTTTAACTTTAGGTTAGAGATAAAATAATTATTAATATAACACACTCTTACAACATTATTTTAGTTTAAGCAGCTGTTATATTGCTGTTAGCACTTTTATTCGCATGTATACCCTCGCATTAGCATCTATTCCATTCATTCTACTATCTCACAATAATGTTAGTTTATCCTTATCCTTCAGTGTAATAGCGCATTGTTTGTATGTTTTGTAGGTCAGTTGGACGTCGGGGAGATCCAGCAGTCGTTACACAGTCTCGGTGTGGATGTCACGTTGGAACAGGCTGCCAAAATACTGCAAAGGTGTGTGTGTGTGTGTGTTAGCATATGTGCAAAGTGCTTTTCAGGTGTGACTCAGTTGTGACATGCAGTACTTGTGAAATGTGTTACTACAGTATGGACACGGACCATTCCATGACCATCGACTGGTTCGAGTGGCGAGATCACTTCCTGTTTAACCCTCTGCACAACATGGAGGAAATCGCTCAGTACTGGAAACACTCGGTGGTACGAAGCAAAAGCTGAAGCGATGAGTTTTGTATGAATATAGAATGAGCCTCTTTCTTCCTGTGATTCTGTTGTTGTGTGTTTGTGTAGATGTTGGACATCGGAGAGCTTCTGACGGTTCCGGACGAGTTCTCGGAGAAGGAGAAGCAGTCAGGGTTTGTGTGGCGGCAGCTGATGGCAGGAGCCGTGGCGGGATCGGTGTCCAGGACAGGAACCGCGCCGCTCGACAGACTCAAGGTCTTTCTGCAGGTGAGACAGCACTGGTCTGAAAGCAGTCACTTTTGGTCTTCAGACAACGAAAGCATCTGATCTTTGATGCACATTTAATGCCAGTTTCCCCTTTAGAGGTTCCTGTTGAGGTTTGGTACTTTCATAGTAGCTCTCAATGCAATCTAGAAAAAGCTGTGGCTTGTGTGAACAAGGATGATATGAATTATTGCACTGTTAGGTACTATAAGATGAAAGGCATCTAACTAACTACAAATATCCATAATAATATGTTTTATAATATATAACCTTTTTTTATTATTTAAATGTTATTCCTATTTTTTTTTTTTTTTTTTTTTTTTTGTTTTTAAAATAAAATGAGACATGCTGCTTTGGCAACTGGCTGAAATAAAATAAGTTTTAATTTTTTCAGTTCATTTTTTATTATTTTATTTCAAGTAACATAACAAAACATTTAATGGTTTTAGATTTATTTGACTAATTAAGTAGTAAATTTGATTTGACGCAAAAAGATAAAAGGTACTTTATATTTAAAAGCATTAATGAATTAAAAAAAACTACATTCCTGTAAAACATTGTGAATGACAGGAGAAATATAAAACTATTGATATAAAGATGCTGATTAATATCAAATTAAAATTTTAGTTAGAGCGCAGCGTTCTTTCTCTGATTGGTGTACAGTCTGTGCTGAATTATGGGTAATGTAGTTTTTCACCACTGTTGAACATGATTATTATAAAAAATACGTTGAAATAATGATTATTTAAAAAATAAGCTGAAACTTCAACAAAAGCATAAACCATCAATTAATAGCCTTGGGGCTCACAGTAGGTCTTTCTTTAAAGATTTATAATTTACTATTAAAAATTTACTATTTATGGAGAAAATGAATGGAATTTTTACTTCCAGGACCCTGTAGCACTCTATATTTTCAGCACCACACTGACCTCTGGAGGTCATATGAGACACTGCAACTGAACTTTTGTTGTTGTTGTTGTTATTATGTCTGTGTGTTTGGTTATATTCTCATCTAGTTAAACTGAAGCATTCCATTAAACATCATGTGAATCATGTGCTGATGTTCAGGTGCACGGCCAGAGCTCTGATAAGGGGAACATGTGGCGCGGTCTGCGTGCGATGGTGAAGGAGGGCGGCCTGACTGCGCTGTGGAGGGGGAACGGCATCAATGTGCTGAAGATCGCTCCAGAAACAGCCATCAAATTCCTGGCCTATGAACAGGTACGGCTCTGTCTTTAACACTCGGCCGTGTAGAAGGCGACTCAAAACTCAGCCTGCGTCTGTGTGTCTGCAGATTAAGTGCTTGATGAGAGGCAGAAATGAGGGAGGAACTCTGAAAGTTCAGGAGAGATTCGTCGCTGGATCACTGGCTGGAGCGACGGCTCAAACTGTCATATACCCAATGGAGGTTAATACACATTCAACACACGACAGCTGTTCCTGCACACACTGAATGTCAAGGTCACTGTATGTATGTCGAGGCCTGGCTGTCATCACACACACACACATGCACACACACACACACACACACACACACACACACACATCCACTCACATTACCAAAGGCTGTGGTTAATGGAGAGTGAAGTCTTTGAAATAGACTTAAGTAAAATAAAGCCTTTTTTTAAATGTTCGCATTATCAATGTTATAAAAATATACATATCTTCAATAAATAATCACTATTAATTAAAACAGATTTAGAATTGTTTATATAATATATTAACTAGTTCAAAAGATCTAATTGGGGTCTGTAATCTTTTAATGTTTTTTAAGAAGTCTCTTCTGCTTACCAAGGCTTGCTTTATTTGATCAAAAATACAGTAAAATTGTGAAATATTTTTACAAATTAAAATAACTCTTTTCTGTTTGAATATATATTCAAATGTAATTTATTTCTGTGATCAAAGCTGTATTTTCAGCATCATTACTCCAGTCTTCAGTGTCACATGATATCATTCTGATATGCTGATTTGCTGCTCAAGAAACATTTCTGATTATTATCAGTGTTGGTTCATATTTTTGTGGTAACGGTGATTGTTTTCATGACTCTACGTTGATTTTCTTGCTGCATTCCTGTCCGCTTCTCTCGTTCTGCAGGTGCTGAAGACTCGGCTTACTCTTCGTAAAACAGGACAGTATTCGAGTGTGGCGGACTGCGCTAAGCAGATCCTGCAGAAGGAGGGCATTCTGGCATTTTATAAAGGATACCTACCCAACATGCTGGGCATCATCCCGTATGCGGGCATAGACCTCGCCGTCTACGAGGTGTGTGTGTGTGTTTGTGTTGAGAATGATTCCTTCATAAAGACTCTTTCTCACATGGTCTTCCTCTCTCAGACGCTGAAGAACGCCTGGCTGCAGCGGCACACAGAGGGATCGCCCCATCCGGGCGTCCTGGTGCTGGTGGGCTGCGGCACGGTGTCCAGCACCTGCGGACAGCTGGCATCCTACCCGCTCGCCCTCATCCGAACACGCATGCAGGCGCAGGGTGAGACACACGCAGAATGAGACCAGGGCTGTGCTTCCATCCCAAGCTACAAATGTTAACTTGTGTGAAAAAAAATTGTGAATAAAGCATCATTTCCATCCTTCATGTTCAAGACAACCAAATTGTCAGTTCATAGGAACCTGGGGAAAAGTATCACTAATAAAAAATGAAGTTTGAGCTGGGGCTCAAAGTGCACAGGCAAAAAGCAATAAAAAACACTGCTATGTGATGCCTGATGTTTGGGAATGCAATTATGTGAGACCAATTAGATTTTTTTTGTTACGCAATGAGGAATTTATTCAGTAAATGGATTTCTATCATAGTTTATGTGCATTTCTTCTTATTAAATACACAATTATGCACTTTTTAAGATTTTTTGCACATTTAAACATTTCCATCCAGTGTTTTCAAAGTGATATTCCAAAATTCACATAAAAACGTGAATTCTGACCAGCGTTATTAGTATTAACTAAAACTAAAATGATCAAAATAGATTGTTACTTGAATTAAAGTAAACATTAATTGAAAAGTTATTTCAGCTACAATTAAAAAATTGGTGAAGAAACCATTTTCATTCAGAAAATTTCACAAACAGTTAGAAAGAAATGGCAAGTAACCCTGAATTAAGGATAACATTTTGAAGTAGAAAATATGTGAAAAATTAATAAAATATTGTCTTCTTGTAAAACATGCTCCAAAAAGCTTAGCTCTATTTATGGCTTTGAAAAATCTGTTTTTACAATGGAGTTACTAAGGCAACATTTCTCATTTTCATTTAGTTTAACTAGAAGTACAAAATAAAGAAAAACTAAACCTGAAATAAAATTATTAACTATACAGACATATTTACAAAAGCAATAACTAATAAAAATGTAAAGTAAAATTAACCACAATTAAAATAATAACAGATTCAAAATGCAAATGAAACCATAACAATATACTATTGACACTAAAATATCATTGATTCTGAACATGTATTGTTATCAGAAGAAGTTAAGATTCTTTTTCCTCTTCTGGTTCCTCAGCGTCAGTGAAGGGAGCTCCTCAGTTGTCCATGTTGACCCTCTTCAGGAGTATCGTGGCCCAGGAGGGTGTGGTGGGACTCTATCGAGGGATCGCGCCCAACTTCCTCAAGGTCATCCCGGCGGTCAGCATCTCCTACGTCGTCTACGAGCACATGAGGAAAGTACTGGGAGTGGGAACCTGAGACCGAGGGAAAGAAAGACAGGTCATGCGTGTGTAGAAAAAAAACAAAACAATCATATCCGGACAAGAAAGGTCTAAGACTTGATTATTTAAGCCTACAATATATTCGATCACTGGAGTGATGTTCACCAAAAACAGTGGATGTGAGGAAGAACGATGAACTGAATCCAAACACTGAATTATGCAGATTCTAAGAGGTGCTGTTCTGACTCTTTCCTGAATTACTGAGGTTCATGATGCGCTCTTCATGTGTGTTGTTGGTCAACAGGACCCTGATATTCAGGTATACAGGGTACGGCCCTCTGGATGTGGTAAAATGAACGCTTGTGTGTGTGAGACTGTGTGAGCATGTGCTGTACTGTACCCTGTGTGTTTGTGCGCGCGCGTGTGTGTTTAACCCAGTGCACACTACTGAACTCCAAATTGGAATGGCCAATAAACTAACGTCCTCCCTTTGAACTTACAGTACATTTGAAAGTGCCTCTGTTTTGAGAAACTTGTATGTTTTATCAGCTGTGGTCCAGTAATACGCCTCCTCTACTGTGGTGTGCTCCAAAATCAAAATCCCGACCAAACGAAAAGATTAGTTTACTCGAGTTTAAAGGAATAGTTCGCCCAAAAAGAATCATTCTTCAGAATGTACTCACCCTCAGGCCATCCAAGATGTAGATGAGTTTGTTTCTTCATCAGATTTTGAGAAATGTAGCATTGCATCACTTGCTCACCAATGTATACTCTGCAGTGAATGGGTGCCGTCAGAATGAGAGTCTAAACAGCTGATAAAAACACCACAATAATCCACAAGTAATCCACACCACTCCAGTCCATCAGTTAACGTCTTGTGAAGTGAAAAGCTGTGTGTAAAAAAAACAAATCCATTATTATTATTATTATTATTTTACCTTTAAACTGTTGCTAAACCACAGCTAAAATACAAGTCCATAATAACGCTTCCTCCAGTGAACAGTGGACTGGTCTGAATCAGGAGAGAAATATGCACAGATCAAGCACCGTTTACAAGACAAAACAGTCAAAAACAGCTCTAAACAAATATGTGGGCGAATTTTGATGTGGGAGACAACAGGAGATCACTTATTCACTGGAGGAAGTGAATTATGGATTATGGACTGATATTTTGACCAGAAGTGACAGGTTAAAGTTAAAATGTCTTTAGATGGATTTGTTTGTTACACACAGCTTTTCACTTCACCAGACATTAACTGATGGACTAGAGTGGTGTGGATTACTTGTGTATTATTGTGATGTTTTTATCAGCTGTTTGGACTCTCATTCTGACGGCACCCATTCACTGCAGAGGACCCATTGGTGAGCAAGTGATGCAATGCTACATTTCTCAAATCTGATGAAGAAACAAACTCATCTACATCTTGGACGGCCTGAGATTGAGTAAATTTTCAGCACGTTTTCATTTTTGGGTGAACTAATTCTTTAAATGATCCTAAAATCCTGCACTGCGTCCCAATTTGCATATTATGCAACCTGAATAGTGTTTCATGAATAAGACTTTCAGATTAGTATGGCAAATTGCATATTTTTCTAGTGATTTTCCAGCATGCGTCCATGCACGTGTTTTTTTTTTTTTTCAGCTAATGTTGCCCCCAAACCAGTGTAAAGTTTGTGAAGGTTTTCTTCAACTGTTTCAGGTAAAGAAAAGTACCAGAAAATGCAAGGCAGAAGTTGCCACAGCATTTTTTAAGTGTTCTGTATCTGATTTTTAGCTAGATACTAACACTAACAAGCAAACAGTCGATAAGTGCTATTGATAAACAATTAATGAGCCAACACTGGCGTACTAGAAACTCAGAAGTACTTTTACTGTGTATTTTCAGTGTGTAGTGTAGCTATCTGAATTGGGACGCAGCCTTGGAGTTCAATTTATATGCTGTCCTCCTCAATGAGGTACTGTAGCCTACGGTTTGTAAGCCTTATGGACTCACGGATGGGAGAAAGAGTGTTTGTTTTGTGATTTTTGACTCGGAACAAAGCAAAAAAGAAAGAAAGACTTTTTGATGGAGTCACTTCTAGGTCAGTGTGCTCTGTATTTTATCACTGAGTTGAAATTCAGATGTGTTACAATAAAATAAAGATTCCAAAATGGAATCTGCGCTAGAATTCAAACATCATTTGTTCACAAAATTCTACACAGGTTCAAGTCTCAAAATTGGGTTTTTGTTTCTTTTAGGTGGTCCATTAGCACACCCATATGCTACTGCACTATTAAATGTTCACAACACCAACTTTTAGCAGATATACATGCATTCAAATGTTCCAGTCTTTCTCTTCTGGGTAAACAGACCCAAAATATTGATGACATCATCCTGCACTCATGGAGTGTATCCTCTAGAATGAGAATGTCCCTCCCCTTGATTCAGCTGTGACAAGACACTGGCTATTTAACAAAAATAGTAATTTACTAAAACTAAAAGCTAGTTTGAAATATTTACCATGTTTACATCCATTCTGCAAAATTTTCCCACAATTAGTGTGGGAATTGTGAAGGGAAAAAAAGGTCCTAACTCCCAGTGGTTTTGTATGCAGACATTATTATTGGTCTTATTTTGATGTTAACAAAAAAAAATGAATACTTATAATTTATGGTGATTATATATTTTTGCTGTTCTTCCGTGTATTACTGAATGCATGCAAGAGAATGTATGTAAATGAAATGAAATGAAATTAAACAGTACAGTCTTCACTGAAGATCTTTATCATCATTATAACACCAGCTCATGTCTCTACGGAAGTTCTAAGCGGCCATGCATTATAATTTTTTTTCTTTTTGTTTTCTCGTTATAACGACTTAATTTTCTCGTTATCTCGACATAACGAAGTTCGTTTTCTCGTTATAACGACTTAATTTTCTCTAAGAATTTACAAAAAACTGCGCCAGCAGGTGGCACTATAGACCTGAATATAACTGATGGGGTGTTGTATACTATCCACTTTACTGTACGCGGACCTTCCTCGTGATCGCTATAATTTGTGCAGTCTTGTTTATTACTGACATTTAATTAATTCATAAATGTTAAATGCTTGAATCAATATGAATATTTTGTGTATTAAGTCCTGCTAGATGCATGAGTTTCACCAACGCATTCTGTTTCATCAATAACTGCTTATCAAAACCAAGGTTGACATCACTGTATTCTGTTTGCACCAATATATATTATATTGTGCTTCTTTTAGGCTCATGATTCATTTAAATTTAATTTTAATTTAATGATTAGGTAGTTAATAAGCGGAGATGTTCTGTTTATCTACAGTACGACGGGATTTAACGATGTAGGCTGATGTGCTTCTTTTCCTTATTACTAATCTTTATTGTTAACCATATTGATGAGAAATGTGATGTATATGTAAGATCCATAGGCTAATTTAATTCAGTTTTGTTCTGTAATGTTGTAATGGTTTTTTTCTACACACACACACATACACTACACGCACATGAACGCTCTTTTCAAACAGAAGCTTATAACACACATGATATCTGCCACATAATGACTACTACAAATTACAAATTATATATAATTTTATTTCATATAAAGGGAAAATTAAAAGTGAGTTTAATCCAAGCAGCTCTAATGGCGCGGTGTTGCCATTTAAACATGTTAATTACAAAAAAAAAACGTTCGTTGTACTGTCTCTGGAAAAAATCAACAGTGTGATTGATCAGCCTTTATTTATGCAGTATTGTAGACGTTATTATTACCTAGGCGAAGCAAAATTTGCTGAAACTATAGGCTACAGTAAGAGCGCCTGCATGGCTGTCCATCAGATGCCTGTCAAAGTTGAGTTCATTACTATAGCAACAGTAAAACTTTCATGTCGTTATAACGAGAAAACAAACTTTCGTTATGTCGAGATAACGAGAAAATTAAGTCGTTATAACGAGAAAACGAACTTCGTTATGTCGAGATAACGAGAAAATTAAGTCGTTATAACGAGAAAACGAACTTCGTTATGTCGAGATAACGAGAAAATTAAGTCGTTATAACGAGAAAACAAAAAGGAAAAAAATTATAATGGATGGCCGCTTAGAACTTCCGTATGTCTCTGCTCTACGGAAACTGTATTTCACACACTAACCCATAAAAATGCCAAAAAAATGCAGTGAGCAGCAGAATATAACCACCAAGATAAAAAGTTCCTAAGAGCCTATACGCTGAATCAAACGTCCATCATGTCAATCCGCGTTTTCTTGAACCTCATTGGTCTAGTTCATGCGCTCCTGAGCGCTGATTGGCTCCCTGTGCGTTTGGTCAGCCCTCCGTCTTTTCGTCACCTCTCAGTACTGGATCCAATACTCACAGTACGCCCGCCTCCAGCCTCCTTCTGATTGGTCAATGCAACAGCCACTCATTAAGAACGCCTATAGGAGACCGCTTACAGACCCGCAGGCCTTTTGTCCCTCCCATGCGTTTGTCTCGCTTGTCTTCCCGCGTCTGCGCACCTCCGCCCGGCCTAGACCTCCCCGCCGTATCCCGCACACTTCACCCCTCCGCACGGACAACATGTCTGAATACAGCGCGGTGCCTCCGCCCGGGGCCGGAGCGGCTCTAGGAGCCGGTGGACTCAAGAAAGACGCGTTCGCCGACGCGGTACAGCGCGCCCGGCAGGTGAGTGATCCGCACTGCGGGAGCGGCGGGCCGCGTTTGTGGGTCAGCGCGCGGGGCCGCGGGCACATGAGCCGGTGTGCGCGACTATTACCTGCTAGTATGAGCCGAGATTTCGACTAACGATATCTGAGAAATATTTGCCATTACAAACGAATGCGGTACGGAAATGCTAGCACGTGGTGATTATACGGTGCTTTGGTGTTTAGCGTCGTAACATATCAAATTATATTACATTCAGCTTACGTTACCGTAGTAACATGGTGCTACCCTTGTAAATGTCCAAAAACATCGTTTTAAAATGGTATTGTTTTTCCTTTGGTACTCTAACAAATAGTTCCGTGTATTCAGACATGCTCAGTGCTAGTAGCATTGTATTATTGGTGTTTTAAACATGCTAGCACCATGGTATCATGGTAAAAACAGAGTTGCGTACTCAATTTGTGGCAGTTACTAGGGTACAGCAATGGTTTTGGATAGATATGCAATGGTGCTTTTCATATAGCGTTGCACTGATCTTTGGCCTTGTTTGTTTACCATGTTTTCACATTGTTTTCCTCAGGTATTTCAAAGAATTCCATGCAAAACAATTGTGTTTGTACAAAAAAATAAAAATAAAAGCACCGTGTAACATTAATGGTGGTAATAATAATTCTTAATTAGCAAATCAGCATATTAGAATGATTTGTGAAGATCATGTGACACTGAAGACTCGAGTAAATTACATTTTACAATATATACAAATATAAAAACAATTATTTTGAATTGTAAAAATGTGATATTTTATTACGACGTGACCCTAAACTTTTGAACAGTAGTGTATATATTGCAATGCATAAATGCAATAAATGTATAATGTGACGAGCAATTAAAAGTATCATCGTGCTATTTAAAAATAGTACTGTATAGTGTTCTTGGTTCGTGTACTAACTTCATGCTGATTTTGCTGTATAGATGTGGTGTTTTTATCATAACTTGTGTTTTTGTGTTCTCCAGATAGCAGCAAAGATCGGCGGAGACGTCAGCGGTCCCTCCATGAGCAATAACGGCGGAGCGGAGAGTTACCCCTTCGCTGCCCCGAAGCGATCGCTGGAGGACGGAGGTACGGCGGCTCTGGATCTGTCCGTCCCACTCTCCTGAGACGGTTTTTGAGCTGTTCTTGTGTTTTTCCCCTCAGATCAGCCTGAAAGTAAGAAGATGGCATCTGACAGAGACAATGGCTCAGCCCTGTGTACGACTATCTTGGCTTTTTTGTTGTTGTTGTTTTAACTCGTGTAAACACACCCCCACACACACTTAAGCAACTCAAAGCAAATGTCTGTGTATATTTAGAGCAGTGATTTTATCCCTTTCTCATCCACAGCTATCGGAGCCCAGCTGGCTGCCCTTTCCCAGCAGAGGTAAGACGGTCCTCATGTGTGCTCTGATCAGAGCTGTTAGCGTCATCTGAGTCATTAAAACAGATCTCAGATCTGAGCATTGGAGAAGGCACGAATAACTACACAGGCCTGTATACTAGAATGGTTTCGGTTTCCACTGACTCCATCAGATGTGTTAAGCCAAAAAAAAAAAAGTTGGACTATTTTTAATGTGGTGCTGTCAATATGTAACACATGGCACGACACTCAAAACACTGTGAGACGTGGTTCAGCGACTAAAGATGACTATATAATATAATATAATATAATATAATGACAACTTTTCTAAAAAGGGTTTCGTCCCAGCCACAGGTTACCAAGAACTGAACGTATTAGTCTGCTGTTACTTTTCCTGACTGTTGTGTTTGTTTTTGTCTTTCTGTAGTGTACGTCCCTCATCTATCACAGAAGAGTACAGAGTCCCTGACGGCATGGTTGGGCTCAGTAAGTTCACACTACCCATCATGCACTGGTCCACACTCAAGCTCTCCTGTGTGAATCTCAGTCAGGGGCATTTCTTGACAAATCAAAAAAAATACACATTCTTATTCATTGTATGTTTTTAATTCATTACTAGTAGTGTATTAATGAACATATAAATTGTATATTATTTAAAAAATAAAATATGAAAGTAATCAAGTTATACAGTTTAAAAAAAAGATATTCAGCATTTACTATATTACAAGTTATATGCAACATACATAATTAAATTCTATTATAATAAAAATGTTATAGTATGTTGTTAAATACACACATGCACATATAATTAACATTCAATAAAATATATTTTATTTAAAGACGTGTATTTAATGTATATTTGTATGACTTAAGATTATTTTTGTTATACTATGTATTATATATTACCAAAAAAAAAAAAAAAAAAAAATATATATATATATATATATAATGAATAAATAATATGAATGAGGGGGTCATATTGGCAAATCAAAAAGAAAAAAAGCCCTCATTTATATATATTTATATTTACAGGGCTCCAGACTGTGCCTAAAACGGTCGCAATTGCATCATGTTATGATTTAAAAATTTGCATGTAATGCCTTTTTTCCTGATTGTTTTGCGATCACATCATTTATGTTGACGTAATAAACTGAGACGATGCACATCAAAGTTTTAGAGGAAAAATGGTCCTCATCTCTGCTGAACACCAGCGCTGACGGCACACCTGCTTAAAGCAGCTCCAGTTGTGGCAGCATGAGAGAGATCGAAAATGACTGGGACGTGCGAAGTAAAAGTGCAGAAAGGCAGGGTCTATTTCATGCACAACTTGAACAAACTTCAACAGGTAAAGCTGTCAGCTGTGTGGATATTAGCAATATCGTTAACAATTCTCATTTATAATCAATTCTAATATGGTTTCTTGTAATTAAGATCTTAGTCTAAATGCTGTGTTCTGTTGATGCGTGAACTTTATTATTTGTAGCGCACTTGATGTCCAATAATTACAATAAGCTTTGTGCTCTGTTGCCTGTTAATAAACAAAGGATGCACTTTAAAATTCGGCAAAATTCATAATGAAATTTAAACATAAAATAAATACTGCGTAGTTTAAGCGGGACATGAACTCATCATATCTTTCTCTTTACTGCTATAGTATGTAATAAACATGAACATCAATGGGTATATTATAAGAGCCTACAGTACATCTAACTGAAAGTAAGTTGAAATTCAGAGTTTCAAACTGCGGAAAACATGTAAGTAAATTTATATCAGAATAACTATTCGGCTTCCATAAGCTCATTAGTCAGATAGAAAAAAATAACTATAAAGAGGAGCATTTTGCCAAATGTATGCACTATATTGCATACTCATATTTTTACTTAACCTGTTGTCCACTTGATAAGAAAGAATATATGGAGCTAAAAAATAAAATTCAACATCTCTTATATAATTGCTTGTTACTAATGAAGAAAACCAGAATGAATGTGTGCGGGACATATGACAACATTTATAGGATGCATTGAGGAGGAGCCAGAGCTACACTCAATGGCCAAGTCATGCTGAAATAATCCATGATATTGGCACAGATTCTGTGTAATAATCAAATATATATAGTTCTCAATCTGGAAAAGACATTTAGTTTGCACTTTAAGTGAACCTTAGTTCCCAGGACGTCTACAAGATGGATTAAAATGCTAATAAAGACAAAAAAGATGAGACATAAACACATGACAGTATGACTGAGAGGTTAAAGGGTTAAAAAAAGGAGGGGGGGGGGTGAATAAAACACTTATTCTGTGGCACTTAAAAATATAATTTGGTTCCTAATTTTGTTTCCTATAGGAGCCACAGGCTCCTTGATTGATATTTTGTAAATTAATTTTCATTTTTATTTTTTTTGTCTGGAGCCCTATATATATATATATATATATATATATATATATATATATATATATATATATATATATATATATATATATATATATATATAAAAAAATACATTTTTTTTTTTTTTTTGAGGGGGTTAAACATGAATCAGGGTCATATTGCCAAATAAAAAAGAAAAAAAACTTGTTTACTTTATGATTTTAATTACTAGTGTATTAATGTACATACAAATTGCATATTTTTAAAATAATTATAAAATTAAGTTATACAATTTAAAAACAAGCAAATTATATTGAGCCTTTGTTACATTATAAATTATAATTATAATATGCATAATCCATAATTAATAAATTGTTATTTTTATAGTATAATATAGTGTTAAATGTTTATTTTCATAGAGTCTGTAATTAACATTTTAATAATAAAATGCATATTATATATTAAATTACATTCATATTTAATACAGTTCATATTTAATGAAATAAAAATATATAAAATTTAAGTATTCTTGCTATATTATGTGTATATTATATAATGTAATATCTTTAGTGTGTATATTTTTTTTATTCATCTCTGTATATAAATGTATATGTATATTTATAATAATATTGGGGGTTTGAAACATGGATCTGAATGTGTTCTTTGAGATTCACCCTTCTGCTGGAGGTTGAGATAAAGTTGGTTTGTTTATTACTATTATCCAGTCAGTGAATGATGTTTGTTTGTTTGTTTGTAGTCATTGGTCGGGGTGGAGAGCAGATCAACAAGATCCAGCAGGAGTCTGGCTGTAAAGTTCAGATTGCTCCAGGTGAGTCAAACACTGCTTCTAAAGAATCAAGTGGGCACTTCTTTCCTTTGTTTTTGATATTTGCATTTATAAATTTTGTGTGTGTTTAGACAGCGGCGGTCTTCCAGACAGGAGTGTGTCTCTCACCGGCGGCCCTGAAGCCATCCAGTATGTTTGAGCTTACTCACATGTTTAACTGCACTGCGGCTCTGTTTGTTGGTGTTTTGACCTTTTGACCCTGTCCATGCAGAAAGGCCAAAATGCTGCTGGATGACATCGTCTCTCGGGGGCGGGGCACTCCGCCCTCCTTCCACGAGTCGACCAATGGGAGCGGCCACATGCAGGAAATGATCATTCCTGCAGGGAAAGCGGGGCTCATCATCGGCAAAGGAGGAGAGACCATTAAACAGCTGCAGGTAGAGTTTGTGCCTGTGTGAGTGCAGAGAGACTTTTGCCTTGAGGATTGTTCCTGGTTTGAGCTTATTTACTTAAGAAATTAATGCTTTTATTTGGCAGGGATGCATTAATTTGATCTAAAGTTACATTTATAATGCTACACAAGATTTTTTTCAAATAAATGCTATTCTTTTGAATTTTCTATTCATCCGAGAATCCTGGAGAAAATTATTTTCCACAGAAATATTCAGCAGCAGAACTGTTTCCAAGATTGATAATAATCAGAAATGTTCCCTAAGCAGCAAATCAGCATATTAGAGAGAATTCTGAAGGATCATGTGATGCTAATGATGCTGAAAATTCAGCTTTGATCAGGAATAAATTACATTTTAAAATATATTCAAATAGAAAAATTATTTTAAATTGTAGTAATTTCACAATTTTACCGTTTATTGATAAAAAAATGCAGCCTTAGTGAGCATAAGAAAACAATATATATAATTGATCTTAAACTTATGAACTATAGTAACTATTACAGTGTTTATATTATCCATTTATATTATCTATGTATTAAGGTCAAAAGTTGTAAACGCTATTAGGTTTTTTTTTTTTTTTTTTACTAATCATTTCTTGAAATGTATACATTTTGAACATTAACAGGCAGTTTGTAGTCAGCTTCTCTTGTCTTACATATGAATGTGTTTGTGTTTCAGGAGCGAGCTGGCGTGAAGATGATTTTGATTCAGGACGCTTCTCAGGGGCAAAACATGGACAAACCTTTGCGCATCATTGGAGATCCTTACAAAGTCCAGGTGTGAGCGTTTTCTCCATTTCTCCTCTTCTCTCACCCGTTTCCATTCCTTATTTTGTCTTTTCTTCTCTTCTATAACCTGTTGTACCTCTAACAAGCCTGTTTAGATTCTGCCGCTCAGGGTCTGTGTGTCATGTCTTTCTCTAGCAAGCGCGTGAAATGGTGCAGGAGATTCTGCGAGAGCGGGATCATCCTGGCTTCGACAGAAATGAGTACGGCTCTCAAATAGGGGGAGGAATTGAGGTGCGTGATTGGTTTAATCCTTTTCGTTACATTGCCATTTGAAGTGAGTTCGATGTCGTCTCATTCTGATTGGACAGGTGCCTGTTCCGCGTCACTCTGTGGGCGTCGTGATTGGCCGAAGCGGAGAGATGATCAAGAAGATTCAGAATGATGCTGGTGTGAGGATACAGTTTAAACCAGGTTTGTTTGGACTATCAGGTTCTGACTAAACTCAATGTTTTATGAAATTATAGTGCATAACATCATATTTCTTCTCTCTGTAGATGACGGTAGCGGTCCAGATAAGATCGCTCACATAATGGGTCCTCCGGACCGCTGCGAACACGCAGCCAGTATCATCAATGACCTCCTGCAGAGCATCCGAGTCCGAGAGGAAGGAGGAGGGGTGAGTGAGGCACACATTATTCTGAATATATATCCGATACACCTCACCTCAGAGGTGTTTTTTTTTTCTTTCACAAATTCAGTTTTGCAAATTTTCTCTTATTTAAATTTTACATTTTAGTAATTAAAAAGCATGTCTAATTATTTGAAAAAAAGTATATATTTAAAAAGTAATACATTTGTTTAACTTTTTTATTTATTTATTTTTTTTACAAATTGTCTTCCCTTTAAAAAAAAATGTTTAGGTTCTGTTTTAATGCTTAATTTTAATAACCAAAAAGCATGTTTAATTAATTTAAATATTAATAATAAATATTAATATTATCTTAAAACTATTTTTAAACTAGGTTTAACACTTACAATAATAAGTTGTTTTAATTGAAATATTGAAATGAAGAATCTTATTTTTATGATGCGAGTTGTGGTATTATTACATTCTACTATGCAATATTAACATTTAAACAATATTAATATTAACAATAACCAGTTAAACTGAACTTATTTTATGGGATTGTTGTGAAGACGTTGATTTTCTGTGTGAGATCACCACACACGTGTTTGAGATTGTGTAAACCATGCTACTTATTCACACAGAGAAGCTTAAAAGTGGTCTTTTTGCGGTTTAAGTCACAGGCACTAGTTCATATCGCTGTGTACAGCCCTAATTTTGATTCATTTTTCCTAAATTTGCCAAATTCACTGACATTGTGTTCTATAGCTAGTTCCATTTTTCTGACTGATTCCATCTGTGTTTGGTTGCTCTGGTTAATCTCTGTTCTGTCCATCAGGGTCCCCCCGGACCTCCGGGCACAGGCATGCCTCCGGGTGGGCGTGGCAGGGGGCGTGGCCCAGGAAACTGGGGCCCACCTGGCGGTGAGATGACCTTTTCGATCCCTGCCCACAAATGCGGTCTGGTGATCGGCCGAGGCGGCGAGAATGTGAAGGCCATCAACCAGCAGACCGGCGCCTTCGTGGAGATCTCGCGCCAGCCGCCGCCCAACGGTGACCCCAACTTCAAACTGTTTACCATCCGGGGATCTCCTCAGCAGATCGACCACGCCAAACAGCTGATCGAGGACAAGATCGAGGTACAATAAACACCACTTTTGTGCTTTATCTTGATGTGTTTGCTGGTTTTAACTGGTCTGCTTCTCCTCGTAGGGTCCTCTGTGCCCTGTTGGACCTGGACCGGGTGGGCCGGGCCCCGCTGGACCCATGGGCCCCTACAACCCGAACCCCTACCAGCCCGGACCCCCTGGTGGACCACCACAGTCAGTAGTGCTTTAACGGGAACTCGGCTTCAGGGAAAGGGTTAATGTTTGACTTTGCAGGCATTGTTTGCTCATGTTCAGTTGTTCTGTCTGTCTGCAGCGGGGGTCCTCCTGGCGGTCAGTATCCTCAGGGCTGGGGAAACACATACCAGCAGTGGCAGCCACATGATCCTAGTGAGTCCATTTGTACTGATGCTTTCAGTGTTTGTGTCTTGATAGGATTATAACACATAATAAAAGTACTTGAGAACCTTGTGCTATTAGTCACATGACTTCAAGTTCTCATGCTCGGGTCACATTGCATCCTGAATTTTTTTGTAATAATAGTAATAAATTAATTCCAATTTATAAAATACACTAGTCTGACAGATACTACCATTATTATGCAGGCATTTAAAATTAGTGTTAGTTTTTTGGAAATTGTTTTTTTAAAAATGGAAATACTTGTATTGTTAACTAAAATAAAAAATTTAACTCTGTGCTAAAATATCTAAAAATAAAATAAAGTAAAACCAATTAATAAAAAATGCTAAAAACTATATAAACTAATAAAAATGACAGGCACAACAAAATTACTAAAACTTCAGCTGAACTTGGGGAAAACAGAAAATAATAATGGAGGGGTCAGTTAAAAAAAAACTATATATATATATATATATATATATATTATATAACTATTTTAATGTTCCTGTTGCAGTTTAATTCCTGCTTGCTAAAAATTAATTTCTCTTTAAAAAAAAATAAGAAAAAAAACCTTGCTGTCCCCAAACTTTTAAACTGTAAAATTTTAAAAGGTGGATAATTTTAATGGAATCATTTTAATTTATTTGGTTAAACATTGATTTGATCTTGTTTCTCAGGAGGCTCTGCTCATCTTTGATAGTTGCTTTGGTTCAAGTATTTGAAGTATAAAGTGAATGTGTGTCTGTTTCTCTCAGGTAAAGCAGCAGCGGATCATAACGCAGCCTGGGCAGCTTATTATGCACAGTACTACCAACAGCCCGCAGGGGGCGCTATGCCCGGACAGACACCTGCAGCCCAACCGGCCGCTCCTGCTCCTGCTGACCAGAGTCAAGCTGCTCCTGGCGCCGCTCAGCCCGACTACACCAAGGCCTGGGAGGAGTACTACAAAAAGATGGGTATGAGCGCTCATTCCTTGTCGTGTTTAGTGAAGATAGAGAAGAGGAATTCCTGTGAATGAGTCTGCTGGCATTCAGACTGCCTTTTCTTACAGCTCCGAGTTTAGCTGATGAAAATCATCTCTCATCTCTATCAGCTGCAGCAGGAGGAGGTGCTGCTCCCGCCGCAGGAGGAGCTCAAGCCACGGGAGCCGCAGCGGCGGGACAGACGGACTACAGCGCCGCATGGGCGGAGTACTACAGACAGCAGGCTGCTTATTATGGACAGACGGGACAGGCCGCGGGACAGCCGGGCGGCACACCACAGGGCCAACAGGTACAAACACACATCACCTCTGTGTGTGCGGTTTATGAATTTGAACAGCCAACGATGGCAAGCAGATTCAGATTCATGTTTGATTAGATTAGATTGCGCTGAAGTCTTGTTTAAGAAGTTGAGTAATGATGCAAACTAATTTAACTAGTTTAAAATTGACAGGTTAACTGATTGGCAAAAATTTAAATAACTTGCGTTTTTGATGCTTTAAAGTTAAAAATATTTTAAGAAATATTAAGTCACGTTATTAAAGTTTGTTTGCTAACTTATATTATAAGATATTAAGTAGATATTATGCATTTTTATTTTGAATTATGCTTATACATAGCTTTCGATACAATGCCTATTAATAATTGTATATTATAAATAAACAATTATAAACAAATACATTTCAATACATTTTTTTTTGCACTTTACATACATGGTGATTTGCAAAAATTAATATACCTTAAGTTTTAGTACTGAAGATTAAATCAAATAAAAAATAAAAGAATATTAAAAGAATAAAAGAATTATAAAAATAATACAACATACAAGATTCAATTAATATATTTATGTATTCATGTATTTTTAATTGACAATATCAAGTTTTGATGCTGAAGATTAAATTAGATTGAAAAGAATAAGTTACTGTTTCTGAACGTGTTATGTAAAATTTTACATTTTTATATATATATAATTTTTTTTTTTTTCAAAGTTTTTAAAGGCATAATCTAAAGCTGTGAATGACAGTGTTTCTCAGTTTTGTTCCCGTATGCAGAGATGTGACTGATTTCTCGTCTCTCTTCAGGCGCAGTGAGGTGGCTGTTGCTGAACTCTCGTCCGTCCTGCTCCTTCCCTGCATCCTCTCACTCTCCTGGCAAAAGGACTTCTGCTCTTCCTGTTTTGTTTTTCTTTCTCGTGTCCTGCTGAAAAGCTCTGTGACTCTCCTCTGAAGCCAGATTTCTGTCTTTATGAAACTATATGGCTTCTGCAAACGCTCTCGTTTCTCCTCCTGGATTTTTGCTGGATCCACAAACGCTGATGGACTAAACTCAAACTCTGCCTTCCCCTCCACAAACACTTCGTCCCTCCTCTTCCTCGCATCAGTGTGACTCATGGCCAGGAAACACAAGGGAATGCTTCTTCTGCAACTTCCTCACATGAGCGTGCACTTCCTGTTTTGCATTATTATTATTATTATTATTATTATTTTTTAATTAAGTATTTTTGAGGAAACCGGTACATTTAGAGAATCTTCAGATGTTTATAACTACCGTTTCAAACTCAATGAGTAACCATGTCTTTTTTTTAATGCCTTTGTTTTTGCTTTTAGTCCTTTTTAATTTGATTGTGCTGGAACATTCCCACTGTTTAACATGTTCACTTTTTTTCCTTTCTATTCATTTAGTGAGTTTTTTAATGTGATTAATTCTTCTCCTGTGATTATCAAATGGGGTTTCAGTGTGTGTGTGTGTGTGTGGGTCGTGTCCTGTGTGTGTATGAGTGTGTTCTGCTACTGAAACTCAAGCCATGTGTGTTGCTCCTCACTCTGTGAAATGAGGGTTTTGTTTTTGTTTTTTTCTTCCCACCCCAAGTTATTGGAAGTCATGATGTTATAAATATATAAATTGTATGTTTTTTTTTTTTTTTTTTTTTTTTACTGCTCGTTTTTAAAAACTACAAAATAAATATCACAATCCTCATCCGATCACATGACTGCTGTTCAGTCTAATATCTTTTTGACAGTCTAGCTTGTTTTTTGAAATGCAATCTTTAGCATTACTTTTGCTCATTCTTCTGGTTGGTGATCAAAAGAGCCGCCCAAACATTTTACTTTAAAAGGCCAAAAAACTAACTTGACTAACAAGGGTTGTGGGAAGAAAGTACATATTACAATATCTAACTATACCTTTTTTTTTTTTTTTTTTTTTTTTGTAATTTTCCATTTTATCAAATTCACTTGTTCTCTGCATTTCAGTGCCAAAATAATAAAAAAATTGAAAGATTGATTTGAAAGGAAGATGTGCTTAAATGGCTTTTTTGTTTTTGACCAGTCCTGGTTTAGGCATCGGTTTTAAGTTCAAACTGTTATTAGACCTGTAATTACTGGCAGTTAATCAGGTTAGTTTTTCTGTACTTTAGAAAGGTTCATTTCAAGAACGATAGTTTTTAGACAGGGGAGCTATTTAATTTCTGATAGGAATGAAAACGAGGCTGTGAGGCACTGAAGTACCTTGCGTTCAACTGACTGTGCTGTTTAACAAATAATAAAAACTTTTAGCCAAATACTCCATGAAAGTTGTGAAAACATGTTCTAGGACCTTAATACAATGTGTGCCATTGTAAAGTCTTGTTTTCATTCAGAGCAAAATAAAATATGGCGTCTGACCTGATTCAGCTTCCACACCGACGGTCGGTCTATGAAGTGATCCTTACAGGTGGAGTGAAAGAATGATAACTTGAAAACGTAAGACTTATGTTAATACATGAATGATATTCTAGAGAAAGAGTTGAACATTTTTATTCAATCACAGCTGGGAAATCAAGTGCAACAACATCAGAGAACTACAGACTCTTCAGTGTGTCTGTCCGAAATCTTTTGGAGATAAACGCTAACAGCACAATATTTGCAGTAATAATGAAAGAACATAAACAAAAAAAGGAAAAAAGTTCTGTTAGAATGTGCTGATGATTTGCAAATGAGTTGACTGGAATTAAATAGAATACTCACAATGCACTTTAGTCTCAGTTACAATCTACAAAATTGTCACTGTAATTAAACTTGTCATTGAAAAATCTGCAGTTTACAAGTACTACCATGATGCTTGACCTAATAAAAAAAACATTCCCATTTCATTTTTATTTTGAGTTGACAGATTCTGAGATTCACTCATAAAAAATAAAAGAAATTTAAAATGGCATGAAAGACATCATCAGCTCTCCGTGTCGACTTTTCTCTTTACTGAAGTAAAAAATGAAAACCAAAATAAGGAAAGTGAAATCACACTGACGTGATCTGGTTTGTTTAAGTCACCAAAAAAGAAAGAAAAAGAAAAACCTTCTTTAACAAAAATACATTAAAATGGCCTTTCTAAAACTAAAAACAATCATGAACATTTACAGGGCAAAGCTCACAATTCAAAACCAATCTCAAGAGGAGAGATATAAAATTACAAAACGTCCCTGTTGGAGTTTGTGTGACCCTCACACTTTGATTCGATGAACCCGTTTCCCTGTTCTTGTGGCTTTGGTTCAGTCTGTGCTGGTTTGGCAGTAGTCCTGCAGGAGGGGGATGTGAGATCCGAACCCACAGATGAACCCCTTCAGACCTGAACTGATGATCAAATCAAAATGCTCCATAATTCACATAAACACAAACACGTCTTCATTTGCCCTCCCAGGCGTCTTCACGCTGCTTAGCAGCCAAACGCTTTTGTTCTGATGAGAAAACACATCAAATAAATCCCTATTCTTTACCAGTCTTGCAAAATACGGAGCTGTGGATAGTTATGTCACCTTTTGCCTGCCGTAGTTTGTTCCTCTCGGCCTCTCGCTCTTCTTTGGTCTGGTTACTCTTCACACCCAGAGCCCCGATCACCAGGCGGCGTGCCAGAGCCGCGCTCGTCTGAGGACGCTCTTTAGCCGGCAGCAGATAATCTACACAGAGACAATCAGGTTCAGAGGGGGAAAAATATTCAACAAGTCTGGATTTATGAATTAATTTGTGATGAATGCACAAAACAGTCTCGTAATAGATAAAACACGAGTGAATAAGAGAGAGCAGGAGTACCGGAGCAGCTGCGCGCTTTGGCTTTAGTGGCGTTTGATGATTTGGAGAGAGGCCTGACCTTCATCATGGGGTTCTTCATCCTCAGAGCATCACGAGCTACACAAACACACACGTATATACAAGAAAAGGGCACGGTTTCTCATTTTCGGTGGCTCATTGATATTTTGAGTGTGTGATGCTAATGATGTAAGTTTTTGCAGAATAAGCTGGATAAGTTTTGAACATACACAATAGCTAGCAATCAATTAACAACCAAAAAATGGCCAGTTTCTGGATCTAAATTTGGTTACGACGCCTAATACAGCTCCTCTCAGGACATTTCTAATCTTCAAACTCTTTGGTTTCTTTGTCACAGTGCTTCTGCAGACAATTTCAGGTCCTCAAACACATCACTGGAGTTAAACCCATCGTGCTATTTTCCTCCAGGACAACCAGCTTTTGATTCCAGAGATCTTAAAGGCATCATACAGCCATTCACATCTTCTGGAAAACACACTGACCTGCGATGGGACTGGAGAACAAGCCGAGGACGTGCGTGTCATCAATCCACATGATGTCAAACCCCTTCTGCCTAAGAAAACACACAAATATTTCAATAATTTAATAACCGTTAACAACTCATTTTTATGGTTCTCAGATATCAGTTAACAGATACATTTTTTAATCTTGCAAATTGCAAAAAAAAAAAAAAAACTAACACTACCAGATACAATACAAATATTAATGCTAAAAATTCACCACCTACGACCAACAACCTATTATTTCGGCTTCCTTATTAAAAAAAAAAAAGAAGAAGAAAAAAAAAAGCAACATTATGGAGAGTGGATTATTTGAGCTGGAAGCAATGTTTGAAACTTAAAACACATTACGGATGGATTTGTTTCTTACAAACAGCTTTTTTCATCGCTACACAAGTGATGTAATGCTAAATTTCTCCAAATCTGTTCTGATGAAGAAACAAACTCATCCACTATTTGGAGAGTAAACTTTCATCAGATTTTCATTTTTGGGTAAACTATCCCTTTAGTTTAATCACAGCCTTTGATTTGATAAGACACGTCACTATTTCAGTTTTAGTGTGATTAATTGCACAGCCCCATTTCTTTATTTTAATGCTGGTTCGATTTAATCAGTTATTATATTTTCATCAAACCCCATTTGGGGAGCCCTGCAGCAGAAGATATGAAAGCAGTGTGATTCAGAGCTTCACACACTGGAACGAGCTGAAGGATCTGATCAAGTCCTCCGTCTTGAACTCGGACGGGAATTCGTAAATCTCGACGATGTGTGACAGCTCATCGTCCCGAAGCTCCACCTCCTCTTCCTCCTCCGGCGTCCAATTACAGTAGTCGGAGCGCGCCTCCCGTACAGACGGCTTCTTGCCGCCCTCCGTAAGAGACATCTGAAACAGGAAGAAGAATCAAACATGGGCACAAACCCCGGCTAAAGCGTCTCAGTCCTTCATTAAAGGGACAGCTCACTCAAAAATGAGAGAAGGGATTGAATGGTCTTTGTAACTCTTACCTCCTCCATTAAATGTGGGTCAAGACAGTCACCATCATCATTAAACAAAGAATCCCAGTTCTCCTCCTCCTCCTCCTTCTCGTCTGGCACCCCGTCATGTTCTAGTGCACCACCCGTGTCCTCCGGTGTGTTCATAGTTTTGGATACACAGTCCGTGTCATCTCTAGACTCCTCCTCTTTTTCTGTGTGCATGTTCAGGTTCTCTTTATCTCCCTCCTGCTGCTTTACTTCGTTTGGAGTCTCTGTCGCTTTGGCTTTATCCTTCTTGTTCTTGCGGGCCTTGTCGGTGTACCGGGGCCTGGGTCTGGATTTCTTGTCACCATCTGTCTGAGGCTTCTCGATTTTCTCGGCCTGGCCTTTCTTGGGCACGTGGATTTCCATGGTGGGCTTTTTTGTTTGGGCCGGGGCAGCCGCTTTGGGCCCCTCCTCTGGCTGAGCTGCTTCAGTCTCCATAGAGATCTGTGTGAAGAAAGTGTGTCGGTGAGGGTAATGAGGACAAATGCTGTTTTTAGAATAGCGTGCGACCACACTGTAAGAAGAGTCCATGGAAATAGAAATGGCCTGCATTTATATAATATAATTTATCAATATTTGCCCTTTCATTTCCAGTGTGTTACACAGATAGGGCTTTATACATGTTGTGATTTTACAACATCTTTTTTGACTCTTTATTTAAATCCGTCGTTTTCATTATTTAAAACTGATATTTCTGGACGACGTTGGATGAACATTGCACAATAATTTAAATTTACAAGATAATAAATGACAAATCAAATCAAATGGCAACGATGTAGCATACTATTGTTTGAAATACAGTCTCCGTTTTAAATACAGTACTCTTTCATAACAAAAACACACATTTACTGACCGTGACACCATTTAGAAACCCGAAATATCTTTTCAAAACAACTATTGAGTACTGATAGTAGCATCAGAATCTTCTAGGATGGTATGTTACGTTGTAAAAATCAACATTTGTCGAGGAAATCATTCGCAGTTGTCTTCTACTTACGTCTCGATATTTTTCAGTTCGCCGAAACGTTGAAACCATGACCGGATGTTTGGAGACGTAGGGACGCCGTGACGTCACGATCGGAACGCCTATCACGGGAATTGTAGTTTAATAGTGTAGTTTAGATGTGAAGCTGACGTCTCCATAGTAAACATTTTATCATTTAATTATTTCAACTGAGAAAAGGATTATCTTAATCACTTAAATCAATGCCAAGTATAATACCTTACCAGTACTTGTGATAACTTTTTCAGTTACACATCCTACACTGCTATTAATCACAACAAACATTACAATTATTTATAAACAACACATGCAAACCTGATTATTTTTGTATTATTTTAGTCAATTAAATTCATTTTAAGTTTATATGTTTGAGTTGTTAGGCATCGCTGACCCGCGCGTCGTTAACGCCCTCTTCTCTCATGCGGGCCTGTGATTGGTCCAACCTCCACAGTATTTAAAATACTCGACAGTGATTGGATAGTCGCTTACACAGGCGCTTGTGTAAATGGCGGCTGCACTGAAGTTGTGTAAGGAGCGAATATACGCCGTATAAATCAGAAATCACTCATCATTTTCCAAGTTTTTGAGTTAAGACACGTACTGGAAACTCTGATAGCCTGAGTATCCACTATAATCCAGCCCACAGATGCTCTTCACAACCCCACCCAGCGGAATTATGGGATGGCGGTGACAGACGTAGATGTATGCATGTACTCACTATTTAAATCTGTCTAAAAGCATGACATTAGGATGAGACAAAGTGGGGAGAAAATGCAAAATAATTTTTATAAACAGAAATAGAAAAAAAGTTACATGAAAGGATAAAGATATTTATACTTAATATTTTCTACACACAATAAAGGTTGAGGATTTAAACAAGTTAAAATCTTGAGGGTTTGAATGTGAAGAATTTGAGACATATTTATATTGTAACGTGGATAAATATAAAAAAATAATCACCAAAAAATGGCCAAAATTTTTTACAAATTATATATAGAAAAGACAACTGAACAGAGTAACAAAAAGGTATTTTTTTTCCCTGAAAGGTAATATAGCCTCTTGGGCTATAATATAGATAATAATCTTTAATAAATCCATTCATATTTTTCGGTTCTTGACAGGTTTGATGATTGTCTCCCATTAAAGCTTTCTGTTGTTTGTCCATTCTCAGGTATAACGGCCCAAACCTGGTTCTGAGGTATAACCATACCCAAAACAAGCTCGTGAACACTGCGGTGGATGACAGCGATTCTCCTCCGGGTCTCTGGAATCTCAGAAACTGCAGAGAGATTGATCTTTGTAATATAATGCAAACGTTGAGCTAATGTCTTCTGGGGATCACTCCAGAAACACACTTAATTAACCTTCCTGAATAAGTGTAAAACAATGACATATTGGTTTTCTCTCTTGCCGTCAAACAGTGACAGCCTGAGTATTTTCAGCTGGACATCGAGTGTGTCATCATCTCATTAAATCAGAGCTGTGCTGTCAGATGTCTGACACTGAGGCACTCATTCAACAAACTCAACCACAGATGCAGAACCTGCAGTCTTCAGCTTCACTGTAATGCTGTTCAAACTGAACACTTGTACTGTTGGGAAAAAATGATAGTCAGCACTAACTAAATCTTTACATCAAACAATCTTTACATTTGTATAAATCTTTACATCATACACCTTTTATTTTCTGGGGGGGGGGGGTCTTTTAGAACTTGTTTACTTAAAATTGGAATTGTGTGCAATACAAATAAAGCAATTGTGAGGGATTGTGCAGTCTGTGAGTGTGATTCTTACTACACTTACATTTATGCATTTAGCAGACACTTTTATCCAAAGCAACTTACAGTGCATTCAGGCTAACATTTTTTCAGATTATTGCTGAAGTGAAAGCACTTCGGTAAATAAGTTTACTGTAAAGCAAATGCACTGCACTTAACAAAATATATAATACAAAATAATTTGGACTCTTAAATCAAACCCATATGTCTAACAAAGTTGTGTTCCAAATTTGAAGTTGATATCACAAAAATGTAGGTTCTTGTGAGTTTTGTTTAGGCGCTACATCAAATATCGCCACCGGGTGACTATAAAATAGTGAACAGTAAATTTAGTCAAATATGAAACATGACACCACTGCTATAAGGGTTTAAAGTTCAATTTCCACTGTAATTGTGGAAAATTATACACTTTTCACAGGAGGAATTTTGAGCATTGCATTTAGAGGTTTCGAATGATACCTAATTTAGGAAATGAGGAAAAAAAGGCAATGAATGTTGAAACAATTTCCACTCAGAAATTGCTTGTAAAGTTCACTAATAATTACAAAGAAACAGCAAGTAACACATTGATTTAAACGTGAAATATTGATGTTGAAATACTGAATTGATCTTTTCTTGTTAAACGTACTCCAGTACTAAATACTTTTTTATTTTTTTTTATTTTTTCAATTTCGAAAAATCATTTTTTAACATTGTAGTTAAAAATAGACTAGAAATGTGCCTTTGTAGTTACAAGGGTTTAACTAGACGAACTCCTGATAATGTCATGCTAACTTTTTTTTCCCACTTTTTTGACACTTTACATGACTACATCTATGCCAGAAAGATTATTTATATAATCATTCCTAATTTTTAGTCTTGTTCTTCTTTTATGGAAATAATCATTTGAGCTGAAATGTGTAGCTTTATTGCAATGAAAGTCTTAATAAAATCTTAATTCATTAAATCCTATGCATAGTTGATATTCAATTTACTGTCAACAATATTATAAAAAATTACATATTACATTAATATCTTACATAACAATATTCTTAACAATAATCCGTTGAATTTGTTGTGAAAAATGTTTTAATTAAATTGAAAAAGTATTTTATTTTATTAAAAAAAAAAAGAATATTATATTGATATCTAAATAATATCCTTAATTTCCTAAAAGCTTTTCAAGTCAAGTGGAAAATGCCTAAATAAAACCCTGTGCAAAAATACGTTTAAATAAAATTTGGTTTAAATTAAAAAAGCCAGAACTCATGCATTTGGCCACCATTGTTCATTTATTTTGCTACACAACAGAAAAGCGCTCTCAGCTTCTTTTACACTTGATCTTTGCATAAACAGGGGCCAAAGGTTCTCAGTAAGAAATGGAAGCTCATGATGAAGGACCATGTGAGGAAGCTCTGGCTCTTGAGGACTCGTTTCTGCTCTGACGTGGAGTTATGAGTACAAAGCATGAGCGATTAGCACACTATGAAATAAAACACAACACAATAAAGTCATAAATCGTACCCGTGGAATAAGATGGCAGTGTCTAGGGAATGTATAAAATATCTGGTGTTAGATTTCAGTCTTTGACATCTACGTATTCTAAAATCTGACTTCTGTGTAATAGTTAGAGTAAAAGTGCTCATCAAATACTCAAAGCAAAGGGGTGATAAATGATGAAGATGGAAGACTGTTGTGTGCCGTTCGGCAGCTACATCACAGGCGTTTGTGAGTGAGATTGCATATTACAGTGACAGAAGCTCATGTGCGCTTTACCCAGAATGCTACAGCGAGCGAGTGACTCGAGGATGTGAAACATCTGCCAGAGGCTGGCGGTAATGACTGAGCTAATGACGCGCTGCTGATTGAACAGCTGATGTGTCTCGTGGAGGCAGTGCATGTCAGGTGTGTTTGTGTTTGGCGATGCTGAGCGGTCGCTCAGGCGTGTGTGTGTGTGTGTGTGTGTGTGTGTGTGTGTGTGTGTGTGTGTGTGTGAATCATCGTCCGCTGCTGCTGGTTGTGCTGCTTCCTGAGCTTGAACCGCTGGAGCCACGATCCTCGTACACACTGATCTCAATCTAACACAGGTGGGTTAAGAGAGCAACATCACAGCATCACACAACCTTACTTGCACAAACTAAAGAAATAACTTTACACATACATGCTCTTACTAGAATACTTGCCATGATTATGATTAAACTGAATGTCAAATTTAGTGTTATTTTAATATCACTGATATTATAGTTTTTGTTAATATTTTGAATTAGATTTTATTTTTACATTTTGTTTTCATTCAGATTTAAAAAAAATTTTTAGAAATTTTGTTGTTTCTGGTATTCTAATCAGTTACTATAAATATTTTTCTAAAAATTATTATAAATATTTATTATAGGTTTACTAAGTTTATTATGTTTTATTTCAGTTGATGGCTATTTTATTTGAAGTAATGTTTTAGTTTTAGTTAAAGATAATAATCCTGGTTACTGTTATAAAGCAATAAAGGCACAAATCTGACTAATTATTATTACTATTAATTACTATTAATAATGAACTATTTTCTCACATTAAATTAACATAACATGAAAAATAGCTGGTTTTAAACGCATCAAATGTCTGTTTGACCCTTAAAATGGTGATTTTGATCTGTCCCACATTAGAAGTCTTGGCCTTCTTGACTTTTTAAACAATTAAAACCATAAAAAAACATAATTTGACTTTCAACATAATCTTTTGAATTGCTATTCTATGTATTACAAAAAAATAAATAAAATAAAATAATAAAATAAAACAATAAAAAGATTAAATATTATAATAATATCTTAATTTAATGATGAAAACTATATTTAGGTTATTTGACATTCATCATAATCTGATTAATCTATATTCAATTGTGGGAAAAAAAAACATTATTATAAAATAATTTATTATACATTATATAAATATATATTATACATTTATTATAAAAATAAATATTAATATAATATAATAAAATTATGAAATTATAAATATATAGTGTTATCAAGAAATAAATTTAATTACAAAAACAATATTTATCTTATTTGATATTTAACATAATCTGTTGAATTTACATTTAATGCATTGTAATATATATGTTTAAAAAATACATCTTAAATATATTTATCTTTAATTATGAAGAAGAAGAATACAATAAAACTATATTAAGCTTATTTGTCATTCAACATAATCTGTTAAAGTAATCTAAAGTAAAAAAAAAATAATAATAATATATACGTCAAAAACAATATTTGGCTAAATCCCACATTTTGATCACAATCTTGTCTTTAGGGTTCCATTAACGGCAAACTTCACACAAAATGAAGACATAATAAAAGAGTTCATGAAATATCCTAAGGTGGACTAACAACTGTTTCTGAAGAACCAGCAGCTTCCTCTGACCATTTGCTCACGTACACACACAGTAGTTTGCAGACTCTGTAAGGATACGACTCTCATGCCTCTCTCTATGGGGTCTGTGATGAGGAGACCTCGAGGAGCGTAGACCTTCTCATTCTGTTCCTGAATGTACCGCGAGATCTTCTTCAGCACCTGCACGCACACACATATGCATACTTTTCACCAGCAGCATCATTTTTATTCGCCATAGTTTGACCAACACATAAAGCGACCCATGATAGTATGTTTTATTTTTACCTGCCATTTTCAGGGTGGGTTTATCTGAAACTGATAACATACCTTCTCATAGCGTGTCTCGATGCACAGGAATATGAGGTAAACTGTGAGGCAGGCCAGACATCCCTCGAGGTAGGACTGGCCCCCGATCTTCTCCGCCTCTGCATAGTAATTATTCAGCGTCTTCACCGTGTCCTCAAATAGTGTCCTCTCAATCTGACCAACCAGGTGCAAGGACAAGACGAGTCAGCCAATCAGAGAGCACCAGGGAGTTCACACAAGGACATTATATGGTATGGCAGAAACTACTGGGTTTGAATTGAAAACCAACTGACATTGTAAAGACATCAGTATTTGGCTGGACATCACATGATAAAACTTGATTGCATCAAAATGTGAGAATGACATGGAAATCTCTACATGTTGAACTCATTTCCTCAGAGAGCCTTTACTGGCTGTCTGTAACATGATCTTAGACCTTTAAACAGCTCTATTAGCAGCTCATTATGTGTGTGTTGTGTGGAGTTGCGCACTCAGCAGTGCTTTCGCTGAAGAGAGTTTCTCTGAGTGAAGAGCCTTTTTCTCTGTCCTCTCCTTTTTACTTGCATTGCGTCTCTTTTGTTCTGTCTCACACACACACACACACACACACACACACACGCACACTTACCCTGCTGTCTAACTCGGAGGGGAACTTGGTCTGGAACTTGCAGACGGTGCCATCCGTGTAGTCTCTCTGAATGAAGACCTTATTGGCCAGAGATGCACTGTGTCTCAACTCCTGAAGGTTATGGAACTACGGCAGAAGGAGAGGGGATTACAGCAAGCTGCATTCTGATCGAATCATAAATTCAGTTTCCTTGGGCTGTTAGATGTTAAACAATGCATGAAAATGGCTTGACCAGTGAAACCAGAAATTTGAACAGGAAATTAGCCATTCAGTTATATCACAGTTATGATCCTACTTGCTATTCAGTGACAGGTGGTATTAGACATTTTTGCAGTGTAGTGCAATGACATCATTTGGTCATCACTGCATTACTTTGAGCTCAAAGAGTAAAGCAGTGATGCCATCATCATTAGCTCATACAATTATGTAGTGCCATTATCTCACAGATTGATGCAGTGATGTCATTATCTCACAGAGTAATGCAGTGATGTAATTATCTCATAGATTGATGCAGTGATGTCATTGTCTCATTGGTTGATGCAGTGATGTTATCATTATCTCAAAGTAATGCAGTGATGTTGTCATTATCTCATAGTTTGATGCAGTGATGTTATAATTATCTCAAAGTAATGCAGTAATGTTATTATCTCATAGATTGACGAAGTGAAGTTATTATCTCATAGTTTGATGCAGTGATGTTATCATTATCTCAAAGTAATGCAGTAATGTTATTATCTCATAGATTGACGGAGTGAAGTTATTATCTCATAGTTTGATGCAGTGATGTTATCATTATCTCAAAGTAATGCAGTGATGTTATCTCATACAGTAATGCAGTGATGTTATTATCTCATAGTTTGATGCAGTGATGTTATCATTATCTCAAAGTAATGCAGTGATGTTGTCCTTATCTCATAGATTGATGCAGTGACGTTGTCATTATCTCATTAAGTAATGCAGTGATGTCATTATCTCATAGTTTGATGCAGTGATGTCATTATCTCAAAGTAATGCAGTGATGTTGTCATTATCTCAGAGTAATGCAGTGATGTTGTCATTATCTCATTAAGTAATGCAGTGATGTCATTATCTCACAGAGTAATGCAGTGATGTTGTCCTTATCTCATAGATTAATGCAGTGATGTTGTCATTATCTCAGAGTAATGCAGTGACGTTTTCATCATTAGCTCAGGGTGATGTCATGATCATTAGCTCATCACAGCATTCCTCCAAGTAAATTATGACACTGCATTTTTTGAGCTAATGATCACGAAACCTCAGAGTAATGCAGTGGAGTCATCATAAGTTCATACAGTAATGCAGTGATGTCATCATTTTCTTATATAGTAATCCTGTGATGACCTTATGCACACTTTATTGTCCGTGTATACACACACACACACACACACACACACAAACATCAGGTCGACCGGCCATCTGTCACTGCCAATACACAAACTAACATTAGCCTGAGTCATGGGACCTTTCATCCCCCACTCCTTCTCTGTGTTCTCACCTCTTTATTTTGCAGTACCAGTCATGTACATTCACTGGAAGACTATAATAAGAAAGCACATTCCATAATGAACTACTGCACAGCACCACCACACAAACAGCTCAGTTGTCAGTGTGGCTTGCACACCAGCATGTAAAAAGACATCGCTGTATGTTATTCTTTATCTCTGGACATCTGAAGGTCAGATAAGGATTTTTCTGAATGCAAGGGATGGTATAATTACACAGGCAGTCCTAACAACCTGTTTATTTAAAAACTCGCTCTGTTTTAGCAGCAGGGCCTGCCAGTGCATGGCTCCGTCTGATATAATAACAGGCTGAGACATCACATGCAGGTCCCAACACACACATGCAGTCTCGACTCATGCTCTTCAATGCTGTGGATACGATCAGTCTCTGAACATTTGCACAGATCTCAAGAATTCTTGGACAGCTCAGATAAAAGGCATATGCGATGTCAAATGAATGCAAAACACGGCTTCTTCCTCTTGAATTCCCTAAAAATATACTCAGGATCTAGAACTAAACGATATTGGGAAAAGACCCAATGAAAGAATGGTACTTCAGTATAAACCACTGTATGTGTATGCATTTACTAACACATTCATAACAGCTTTCCAGTTAAAAAAATAATTGGACCATGGACAATGTACTAGCAAAATTCTGTTAGGTACTTTTGTTTTCGGGACTTGTAGCATGCTAGCACAATGTTTTTTAAGTACTTCACAGTTCTATGTAAACACCATGGTACAATACCATCTGAAACCACCATTGTACTACGTTACCGCCACTTTTGTACGGGTAAACCGAGATTTATCACAACTAAACGCTCTGGGCTGTTGTTACTAAAAGCCTCATTAATTATGCATGCAAGCCGCTCTCTGTAGCAGTCTCAGAATGATGAGAGACACTGCTACCAACTCCCGCGAGCACAACCGATCGATCGCGAGGAGACGATCATTTAACACACACTCACCGCTGATACCAAATATATCAAAACACAATCTAATCAATCGGTTTTGCCTGTGCAGAATGATTACAGACCGTCACCCTGAGAAGTACGTTTGTTTTCCGCACGCACGAGATTAAGCAGAGTCCTCGTGCTCGGACCACAATCGCGCGCGCGTTCAAGGTTACTCGGCGGGACACACATTTGACTCTCAAATAAGCCTCAGAATAACTTCCGAAATCACATTTAAATCCCAACCACGGGAAATCACAACAGGAAATCCGATATCGCCAGTTTAATCACTTTTCAAAAGAAGAAAAAGAAGCTTACAGATTCGTGGCAGTACGGGAGTTTTGTTCGCTCCGTCGCTGTCCGCGGTGCTGAACTCATTCCTGATCCGGTCACCGATGAAAGAGACGCACAAACACGCTCTATGCTTTCGCTAAAAGAGCTTATCGACCCGCGGACAGTCGCTTTTATCCTCTTTGATGTCCAGCTGCGCGCTCGGCTACGTCACACTCGCACCAGATCCTTCCGACTCCACACACAAGCCTTTGTCATCTTGTGATGAACACAATCGCTTTAAGAACACACTTTCTTTTATGCATCAGAGCATGAGATCTAAGCAACAGCATTTCAGGCAATCGTGACACTCGACGTCAGCTAGAAACAGCTAGAGATGACCTGAGAGCAGCAGTGAAGAGCATTTTCCTCTCTTATAATATTCATCATTACAGCACTTAAAACGTATCTCGTATCTCCCGCTTTTATTTTGATAGCAGCAACACGCGATCTGGCATTTAAAACAACAACAATAAACCTAATGATCAGTCAACATTAGCCTACTTCTCAACTAGTCACCTAGAATAAATCACGTAAATCTCTACCTGATGGCACTCTTTAAAATGGTGGTAACATAGTCAGTTCAGTCCAGATAAACAGCATTTGACTGGATTAAACCCAGGTCATTTAGATTACCACATTATGATATTATCCATCCCTCCATCTATCCATCCATCCATCCATCTATATATCTATCTATCCATCCATCCTTCCATCTATCCATCCATCTTTCTATCTATCTATCCATCCATCTACACCAACCAACCAACGAGTCATCCTAGATGGACTGCGCTTCACTTGCGGCTGTTCAGCTCACTCTATCTATTGTATATTTACTTTATTGTATTCGGTGCATTAACGGTTGAACAGTAGTCACGAACGATTTTGCTTTTAAAAACGACGCGTGAAGCGGCTGTTCTCGTTTTCCTGTAACGTCACGTACTGATCCGTGGATCTCCAAGCCAGATTTAAACGATCGGAACGACGCCTATCGTTGATATCTTCTGTATATCAAAAACGGGTTGTGGCTATCTATCACCCACATGAAGAGTAAAGGGCTGTTTCTCACCTCTGTGGCCATGTTGCCATGCGAGCGCGAGATGCTTGTCCCGGGTGCTGAAACCGTTTAGTGAAACGGGTTCACGGGAATAAACGATTGCGCCTGGGGATGAACGGAGAGGGGGCGGAGCCGGAAACAATCATACAATCTGATGACGCGCGGAGAGAGGAGCAACTGAAGCCGAGAATTTTCAACGGCCAGAAATTACAAACATTATGATATAAAATTTTCAGCTGAAAAAAAAAAAAAAACAGTTTCTTTACTTCCAGCTTTGTCCGTTCACGAAGAGAAGTCGCGTTCGACTGGAGAGGTAACCATAGCAACAATACGTCAGAACGAGCGCTTTTCAGTATAAAACGGTCGGGGGAACGACAAAACCGTCATTATAACATTTTTTATAGACTTGCACATCACAGATTAAACCACAAAAACGCAATGTTTTGTTTAAAATGTCTTTAAGGTAAATGGCAGTTGGCGAACTGTGCGAGGCGCCAAAACACAGACGGGGGCGCGAAAATTCCTCACAGAAATTCCACACAGCTATATTCAAATTTAGATCGTTTATTACTGTAACAGAAGACGTAACCAAGGAAACAGACGGTGTTAAACTATGGATAACTTACCCAATAGATCAGAATTTGTGTTTAAATATCAGTAGTACGACATACACAGCTCTATAACCGTAAAAACACTGGTTTTACATTCTACCTTGGCTTAAAGACAAATAAAATGACAGGAACACAGCTCATTCTTTTAATAACAAAGCGAACAGGAGAACTCTTGTGAGGATCTGACTAATATAATGCCATTATTTTGAATACTATAAATGCTTTCTGAGAATGTTCCAACAACAAACATACATCGATATATAAATTAAAGCTTTTCAGAGACAAATAAATGATATAACCAAAAATCAAGGGTTTAAGCAGATAAGCAGCTAGCAGGAGGCTGAATTGTAACTGATTAGTTAAAATGGTTAAGAGAGAATTAAACAGACCCATTTTCTTAAGTTATTGACGTTAACGAATCAGATTTTACAGTATGTGGAACAATATAGAGAAGCCATCTAAAATGCTCAGATCCATTGGTTTTGGCATCTAATGCAATAAATAACCAACATCATTTTCATGGTCTTGTTCTCCTCTTTAGGATGATGTGATATCATAATAACAGATAAACAGGGCCCTTGATAGTAAACTGATATCCCACCAAGGGCTCATTCTGGAAAGTGATGCCATAATAAGAGTTGATGAAACTACTGTATTTGATTTCGCAGTATAGTGACTTCCAAGTAAACCAATCAATCTTGGTGTGAGGCTTTGATTAATATTAGCGGTGGACATGGAAAGCAGCATATTCCAAGGACAAAGTCACCATTTAGACGTAAAGGAGCCCAGGTAGGGTTCACGAGTTTTCAACAGACAAAAAACTCTGAGGAACCTCAGGAAGAGAGTTGAAGCAACATAAGCTGCAGGACTTTGGTCCTCCATGTGAAATGCTCCAGAAGAAAGAACGGAACCTCAAGAATCGCTGAAGCTTCTTTTACAGGATTGCAATGATGGAACATTATTTCATTACTTGGTGCCGAGGAAAGTATTACACATAGAACAAACAAACACGGTCTCTCTCTGGGCCTCAGGAGCTAAAGAATCAGAGAAAGAAAAAGAACATTGTGTAAAACCATCTTCAATAAAACATTCTTCACAAGATCCACATGCTCTTCTCATACCTGTGGCTCCCATACTGGATCTGAACACTTTATACGAGCAACAGCGGGAACAAAAACTGACACCGCAGTTACTGCAGTTTCTCTGGAAAATACAATGATCATGAGTGAAACAACATCATACAAGTGGAATAGCATGTTCAACAGGATGAAGCTCAGAGGTCATACCCTTTTCTTTAAAACAGAAAACGCTGAACTGCACTGGAAACAGTTCCCTGTGGAAGGATAAAAAGAAAATATGGTTTTAAAGATATAAAATGGATGGCAAAAAGAATGAAATATAAAAAGATCCATAGTGACCGGTGGTGTTGGCAGGGACTCGCTTGCGAAGTTTCTCAGTGAGTTTGGACACTTTACTGCGTATGGGCTCGTTTCTGCTCAACAGCCCGTTATCAGACACGGTGTCAAACTCAGGAACACCAGAAGACACGTCATCATCATCCTACCACAGATAAACACATGGAAATAAATGAATTACATTCATATTTAGATGACAGGTGACAGGTATGAAGCCATTTGCTCAACACCAACAGATCTTTCACTTCACCCTCTCATGACAAAACCTGCACACAACCTTTAAAAACACGTGGACATTTTCCACACAAACACATAAATATAAATATAAATATATATATATATAGGTCAATGACTTGATTTTTCTAAATAGATTCGAATTTGCACATCAAACAGTATGAGCCAAGAAAATGTATATTCATGATTACATCCTCTTATAGACTCCAAACTTTCATTGAAACTGGTATAGCATTTTTCAAAAACATAACCATCGCACATGTGTTTTCTACTTAACTACATTTTTACACCATATTATCTTGTCATTGACCCATATACATAAATCAGTGCACTCTCCTTATATGAAGGTGTGTGAAGGTTTTCTCTCTGTGTTAGTTCCGCTCTGTATGTAGAGGGCTTTGGGTTTAGAGATCAGATTCACTGAAGTCATTAGAAACAGATGAATCCCTGCGCTTGTAGCAGCACATGTGACGACTTCAGTAAATCTGACCCATGTTTGTTGCTGCTGAGCTTTGTTTCCTGCAGTCATCCGATGACTGGTGAGAGGTCTCAGATTTCTGTGCTGTACAGCACTTAAAACCATAAAAACACCATAAACCCTCAAAATACAGGCTCTAGTGAAGGCTGGGCACATTTCAAATAAATTAATTCGATTCAGATCCCAAACTGAGCATATTCATAAATGTATTTCTTAATTCTGAATACCTCTTAAATGGACAATAAAGTAGCCCATCTCATCTTGTTAGTAGACATTCCCAACCCTTTTCATAATAAGACCTCGCAAAGAAATAGTGTGACAGTCAACCCTGACCTGAAGGAAGTTTCACCAAGTAACCGTTTCCTGTGACATCACTGTTAATATAAGCCACCGAAATGAATAAAGCATGAGGGGGTGTGGTTAGAACACCTAGAGATCATGATTGACAGGTGTGTGGGCACCTTACGGGCTCTCCATCTCCTCGCAATCTTTGGTAGCAAATAGGTTACAGGCCACACCTAAATTCAAAACACGGGCCGGACAGTTTTACAACACGGTCATGCCTCTTATAACAAGACACATTCGATTATTATTCTAGAAGAAGTGAACTATTAGGTCTGGATTTGATCTTGATCCACTGTGCGTCTCGTTTGAGGTTATTTGTAGTTGATGAGATAAATGAAATACATCTTATTTTAAATTCACACCTGAACACAGTCAAGACATACCGGTGAATCTCACAAGCATATTTCCGGGTCACATTTCACCCCATAATCAAAATAAAATAAATATATTCTGCTTAAAGACAATGAAGCATCCATTAAAAAAAATGATTTAACTTATCTAAATCGTTATTGTTTTCCCAGACATCTCTTAACAGGTTTTGTGAGATGCACCCTACTAAAATCTAATAATCATACATTGATTAAACATACATAAACCTGTGCACATGCATTCAGAGCATTTACATTAATGCAAAAACATGCAAATACACACAAAGACAGAATGTTTTTCACTCATTTGGAGTTACTGTGTGGATTTACTCAAATATTAAATGCTCTCAGTTACTCTAATACTCACCACTAAAGCCAGAGGAGTTTCCTTGGAGAGCAGAGTAAAGGTCAAAGGTCAGACATGTACACATACACACTAAACCACATGACTAAATCAACCTGGATAATGAGAAGGCTGATATCTACACTCATAAATACACACACTATATCTGCACACTCAGCTGTGGTCTAACATTAATGCTACAAGTCTCCACACACTAGAGGGAGATACTTACCGGCAGAATAAGCTGAGATTCTTGAGCAGGCAAAGAGTAGAATTGGGAGAACATGTCAGAAAAAGAAATAGCGAGACAGACAGACATAAAGACATAAAGATATATAGACAGATAGATAGATAGATAGAGATTTTTCCTGACCTCAATGGCATCTTTAAACTCATCATCAGGCTCCGCCTCCTCTGCCTCTTCAACGTTACCAGGAGACTGATCCTGAACAGGAAGCACAGAATAAGTCAATGTGGACTGGAAATAGAAATCTGGACAAAGTAGCACAGACTGAAAATAATCCGTCTGCTGTCTGGATGTGTTTTATGGTTGTAGCAAGAGTTTGTTTGTTTTAATTCTCTCTCACCTCCACACTGGTTGGAGTGGGCGTGCTTTCTAGCAGGCTTGCCTGATCTGGGTCACATGGTTCAGTTTCCTCCGCAGGCAGGACCCGACTCGGGTGAACATACTCCTTCAGCTCCAAAAGAACTAGAGGCAATGAGAGAAAGGAAACTGTGTAAGAATGTCTAGCTAAGTAAAACCGAATGAAAATACTGAATCTGTATATATATATATATATTAGGGCTGTCAAATGATTAATCACGATTAATCACATCCAAAATAAAAGTTTTGTTTACATAATATATGTATGTGTACAGGGTATATTTATTATGTATATATAAATACACACACATAAATTATATATTTAGAAAATATTTACATGTATATACATTTATATATTTATATTCTTATATTTTTATATTATATATAAATATATTTAATATATAAACATAACATATTCTTCTTAAATATATACATGCATGTGTGTGTGTATTTATATATACATAATAAATATACACAGTATACACACATATATTATGTAAACAAAACTTTTATTTTGGATGTGATTAATCGTGATTAATCATTTGACAGCCCTAATATATATATATATATATATATATATATATATATATATATATATATATATATATATATTCACTAATCATTTTAATATCAGCATAAAGTCTGACCACACTGAAGCAATAACCTTCTGACAAACATGTAAATTGCCCAGTTCTGCATTTATGCGTCACCTGAGGCCGATGTCATGTCTTTACTGACCTCTGCAGAAGTTTCTGTTCCACAGAAAGAGGGCGCTGTTGAGCACAGACAGACTCAAACCCACAGGAACCATGTACAGCAAACAAACCGCCGTCAGGAGAGAACCATAAAACCTCCACAAAGAATAACACTCATTACAATCACCTTCACAGTCCTTACAGTTAACTGATATTTTTTTTGCTTTTATTAGATGTTTTGCATTACAAATTAAAACAAAGATAACAGAAAATAGACCAAAACAACACTATGCAAATAATACATACATAACTTAGGGCTGCACGATTATGACAAAAATTATCACAATTTACACTGAATGATGTTTATACCATTGTTTGATGCAACTGCATACCGTATTTTTATATGAAATAAGCTGAAAACTCTAACTGAAAAACTTTTAGTGCTTTTCTATTGTATTAAGCCTCAAATGTCAACTATACATCGGATTGGTTTCTTCTTTAAATGATAAAAAATAAAAAATATTAATGGTGTTAAAATTAAAATAATTAAAATTAAAATAATGGGAAAAACCCTTAAGATAACATGTAGAAAAAAAATGCATCTTGAGCACGCAGAAAAACATAAGTGGACTTTGAACAATTAATTGCCGCTTTGAACGATTATGGAATTGTGGCATCCATAATTGTAATTGCAATTAGAAATTACTTTTTCATGACATTTTGCAACAACATTCATGACCTAATGTTCCATTATTTTGCAAGTATACACGTAAAATAAGAATAAAAATCTATTTTCAAATTTGTCATAGCATATGTTAACTAAAATTAATGACTATTAATGCAACTTATTTGCCTTCAGTTCACTACTGAATTCTATTATACAGAGATTTGTGATGACTTTTTAAAATTGGATGACTTTTCCAGGTTTTTCATGACTGTACGAAGCCTGCCTGTATATGTGTAAATTGCAGTTGGTGTCCATCAGTTACTGTTAAGGTTAGTATTGCTGCACTAAACATCATCGTTTATAAAAATGTACCGTGGTAACCATAATTTCTGCCAAAATACATAAAAATAGTCATTCTGTGTCAAATCAACCAAATTTCAGAAACTTCCCTGGCTAAATGTTTTTGATTTTGTTCTTATTTTATCTGAAGAAAAACATAAATAGAACTTTTCCATATCATATGATTTTCATCATATTATTTAATTCTTTTGTGGACAGTGGTAGTTAATTACTAAGTTCACTGACGTAACAAAGTAACAGTGAAGTAACAATATCTGTATTGACTATTTTGGCAGTCGGGTAAATTTCCACAAAAGAACATCCATATGTGCTTCTGTGTGACATTAGCGTGATACTCACATGGAGGACATGGTGTGGCTCTCCCAGTATAACACTTTATACACAGATTCTGCATACACACACGCCAGGGTCAAAAGCTCATCTATTCGTTTCAGCCTGTAACACACACAAACCTTCATCTCTCAGTCTCAGCGTTATCTCATCACTCAAGGCATGGCCTAATGGTTAGAAAGTCAGACTCGCAATCCAAGGGTTGTGAGTTCGAGTCTCGGGCCGGCAGGAATTGTAGGTGGGGGAGTGAATGTACAGCGCTCTCTCCACCTTCAATACCACGACTGAGGTGCCCTTGAGCACGGCTGTGCACTTTTGCACTTTGGATAGGTTAAATGCAGAGCATGAATTTTGAGTATGGGTCACCATACTTGGCTGTATGTCACTTCACTCAAACATCACTGTCTCATCCACTCACATGTCCTTGACCTCCATCATGGCCTCCTGTTTGCTCATCTGGACCGTCTTCAGGTCTCGCCGCTGCACTGCAAAGTGTTTCTTCTTCTGAACCGCCATCTCACTGCTCGTGGCCTGGCAACGGTTGCCAAGGTAACCCAGCACAGCCGGAGCGGAGACGACCAGCAGCAGCAGAGTGACCCACGCGCCTGAGGACATATTTAACCCAGGAGATACTCAGTTATCCCTCACTGCATTATAGTACATCTGTACAGAACACATGCACACGTGATCAATTCGTATCTCACCTTCAGTCAGAGTGAGGAAGAGGATGTTGAGCAGAACGCAGCTGAACAGGGAGCACAGCGGCATCCTCCACCTAAAAATACAATGAGCTGAATACTGGATACACGCAGAAGCATCAATAATTCAGAGATGCGTTTTGTAAACGGCTGGAGCAAAAACAAAAGCCTTTTCATGAGAGTCACATGATACAGTCCCCTGAAGTACAGGCAGAAGCAGTTCTGATCATTATGGGATGTCTCTCACCCGAGCAGGTACCGCAGCACCTCCAGCGAGTCTGTGACGGGCTCCAGGAAGATGGCCATCCGCTTGAAGGAGATCACCATGTTCAGCAGGTCAAAGGTCAGCACTCTGGGGCTGCCCAGATCAGAGGTGCTGTCTGTGGAGGACGCGTCCTTAGCGTGCAGCTGGGTCAGTTCGGCCCGGTCGCCGCTCGCCTGTGTGGGGTCCTGAGGAGGGGAGACTGTGCACTGCATGCTGGGAAATCACAGATCATGATTGTGAGGGTTCAAAGACTGTGTTTATCTCTATGCACATGTGACAGTCTCTCATCTGTTAAATCTGATGCCTGGCAGTGTATTCAAAAGCTTTGATGATTTAATCAGAATCAGTAAGCAATGTCAAACCCAGCAGATCCGTATAACAAATATATTAAATAGATGTTACAGCCAATTCAATGGATGTTTAACAGATTTTATAAACACACGATGACCATTTTTATAAATAGAACACATTAAATTCTTAGTTACGGCAGTAAAAAACTAATATAAATACAGAAACATGAAACACTGCCATATAAACATCAACCAGAAGAAAACACTCAAACACAACAGACTCTCACGTACCTTTTAATCCTTTAAACAGCGTCTTCTGCCGCTACAGAGTCATTAAGAGATCTTTAATGTGCATGAAGATCGCTAAATTTGAGAATAATCCTCTTAAAACTATATCAAAACGCAGAGTTATCGTTTACGTCTAACGACTTCTGCTTCCGCGATCCACAGGCAGATGTGTGGATGTCAGAGCGCGATGATGATTGAGTGTCAGGAAGAGCAGAGGAGCGCAGATCACATCGATGTGACAAAAAAACACAGAAATGACTGCCAGCAGATGAAGTTTTCTGTCTGGTGTTTTGCCATTTCAGTCTGTTAGTGTCATTCGTACAAGCTGAGCTTAAAACGTCTTTTCTAATAGTTAAAGGAAAAAAGTTCACTCAGCAAAAATATTTTTATGCTGATTGTTTTTGTAGCTTAATTATCATTATTTGACTGTGTTTGCTGGCATCTGGAAATAATGCCCTTCATTTGATCAATTTAATGCATAATATCTGGTAAATGTACACAAACATATCTACAATTCTGTTAAGGAGTCTTGTTTGTGGCCAGCAAATATCACTGAATTAATGAGCCTGATTTATGCAGAAAGTAATAACACTGATTTAAATACTCAAGGTACCTTTAAGAGATATAGCATGCTTAAACATAGGCTCTCTGATCTATGGTATTTTATTTTAGACAATATCTGCTCTTTTTGCATACCAATTGCATAAATTAGTAACACTCTTGCTATGACCAATTTAAATTAACCATAACCACTAGCTTTTCACTATGGAAGCCTGTTTCATTTACTCAAAAAAATAAATAAATAAAAAGTTCTTGGAGGTTAGGCAGGGGGCACCAATAATCCTCTCAACAGTCCTGAGAGATGGAGGTAGGTACGGAGAGCTGTGTCAGTTTGTCTGAGAGAAGGTCAGGCATGATGGTACTGAAGGCCAACTGAAGTTCACTAATAAGATCCTTGTGTAATTCCCAGATCTGTCGAGGTGTTGCAGGATGTAATGCAGTCCCATGTTGACTGTATCATCCACAGACCTGTTTGCTCTGTAGGAAAACTGAAGAGGATCTAGCAAGAGTCCAGTGATGTTCTTCAGGTAGGCCAGGACCAGTCTTTCAAATTACTTCATGACCACAGAGAGCAACAGGTCTGTAGTCATACTCCACCCCAAAATAGAAAATTTTGTCATTAATCACTCCAAACCCGTAAAAGCTCTGTTCATTTTCGGAACACAATTTAAGGAATTTAGGATGAAAACCTGGAGACTTGTGACTGTCTCATAGACTACCAAGTAAATAACAGTGTCAAGGTCCATAAAAGATATGGAAGTCGTCGTCAGAATACTCCATCTGCCATCAGAAGTGGAATCTGGGATATATGAAGTGACGGAAACACTTTTTGTAAGCGAAGAAAACAAAAATAACAAATTTATTCAACAATTCCTTTGACAACGGTCTCCTCTGTGTCTCTCCATATCACCATATGCTGTGTATGCTCTTCTGTATCATCTGCGCCACAAGGATGCACTGTTTTCCGTCAAATCAAAGCTAAATACACGTAGAAACAGCGCATCCTTGTGGCGTGGATGACACAGAAGAGCATACGGTGATATGGAGAGACACAGAGGAGACTGTTAACAAAGAAATTGTTGAATAAAGTTGTGAATCAGCACTTGTTCACTGTGACATCAGTTCTGTTGATTCTGTTGGCTGTAATGAGTCTGTCGTGATCCCATGTTCACCATCATTTAATACCTATCAATATAAAATGAAACACACAGATGCATCATGGAGCATTACTTCTCACACATATCTGTACGGTACAGGGGACTGATAGTTTAAATTAAATTATTATTACTTACAACAGCATCTCCAGTTTATAATGTGGATCAACTTTTAAAGCAGCGAGCAGCTTCACACTTGACTGTCTCAGTTTATTCCCAAACAGATCCAGTTCTCTCAGGTGTGAGGGGTTTGATCTCAGAGCTGAAGTCAGAGCAGCACAACCTTCAGCTGTGACGCCACAATCCCTCAACCTGCAGAACAATGACACTCTCTTAAAGGGATAGTTCACCCAAAAATTTTAATTTGATGTTTATCTGCTTACCCCCAGGGCATCCAAGATGTAGGTGACTTTGTTTCTTCAGTAGAACACAAACAAAGATTTTTAACTCAAACCGTTGCAGTCTGTCAGTCGTATAATGGAAATGAATGGGAATCACAGCTTTGAGAGTCAAAAACATACACAAACAAAACCAAATTTAACCCTGCGGCTCGTGACGATACATTGATGTGTAAAGATACAAAACGATCAGTCAGCGCAAGAAACTGAACAGTATTTATATAATTTTTTACCTCTTATACACCGCAATATCTGAACTGTCCTGAGCACGTCCTGAGCGCGTTCTCAACAGCCGGTGTGTGAGGCGTCTTCTTCTTCTTCTTGCTTTACGGCAGATCACAGACTTATAAGTGCATTACCGCCACCTATCTCTCAAATGGACCACTGTACTCCTAATTGAGATTGTAGATAGAGTGTCCAATGGTTCATTTAAAAGATAGGTTGCGGCAATGCACTTATAAGTCTACGATCTGCCGTAAAGCAAGAAGAAGATGCCTCACACACTGGAATGCGCTCAGGACAGTTCGGAGATTGCGGTGAATAAGAGGTAAAAAACAATATAAATACTGTTCAGTTTCTTGCACAGACCGATTGTTTTGTGTCTTTACAGATCAATGTATTGTCCCGAGCTGCAAGGTTTAATTTGGTTTTGTTTGTGTATGTTTTTTTGACCTTCAAAGCCGTGATTCCCATCCACTTACATTATATGACTGACAGTCTGCAACGGTTTGAGTTAAAAATCTTTGTTTGTGTTCTACTGAAGAAAAAGAGTCACCTACATCTTGGATGCCCTGGGGGTATAAACATCAAATTTTCATTTTGGGTGAACTATCACTTTAACTCTCAGTTCAGAAGGAACAATGACACAAACACAGAGAGGCTATGATATTAAATCCCAAATCTGTGTGGGTTTAATGTTTTTATAAGTTTTTGTTTACTTTTGTGTTAATGCAAATCACTGTGATCTGAACAACATTATGATGGCAGATCCTTGATATAATATATAATTATTTCAATTGAGATTAATGCTTGATCTTACTTTAGTATCTCCAGTCTACAGTGAGGATGCTTCAGTGCATCAGAGAGCAGCTTCACACTTATATGTCCTAGTTTATTCCCAGTCAGATTCAGTTCTCTCAGGTGTGAGGAGTTTGATTTCAGCGCTGAAGCCAGAGCAGCACAACCTTCAGCTGTGATATCACAATATCTCAACTTCAGAACAATGACACAAACACAGAGACATTATAAAACTGAATCTGTAATCTGTGCGGGTTTAACGTTTTTATTAGATTTTGTTTAATTTTGTTTTATCGTGTGTTAATGTAAAACACTGTGATCTGAACAACATTATGATGGTGTAATATATATAATCATTTCAGCTGAGATTAATGTATGATCTTACATCAGTTTCTCCAGTCTACAGCAAGGGTCCTTCAGTCCTTCAGAGATCAGCGTCAGACCTGCATCTCCTAGAGAATTCAATGTCAGATCCAGTTCTCTCAGGTGTGAGGAGTTTGTCCTCAGAGCTGAATACAGAGCAGCACAACCTTCATCTGTGATGCCACAGTTACTCACCCTGCAGAACAACGACACACTCTTCACTCTCTTAGCTCAAGACACAAAGATCAGTTTAACATTGGGCTTCATCGACAATCATAGTGATTACAGTGGTTGCAACAACCAATTTAAAATTCAAATGTGCACAGTGTCACAAAGCAAAAACAAAAGAATAATAATTCTACTATGTCTAATGCACACAGGAATTTCAATATTCGCCACATTTAAAACATTTTTGCAGTGAATGTTCCCTCGTTACATTTTTTTGACTGATCTTTTATAATAATTTTCTAGAACATTTTTATTTGTTTGCTGGTATTTGTGTTTGCCATGTTTTATCCGTACTGTGTCTGTTTTGCATGGAGACAAATAGTTTGCACATTATATACTTGCAGAATAAATGCCTAATCAATGTGTAAAATCATGTAAACACCTCAAATAGGGCTCTTTTATTGGGTAAATTAATCAAAAGTGCTTCAAGCAAAATCCAGCTAGCACAAATATCAAGATTTTGCATTTATACAAAAGTTTTTACAAGTATACTATGCATTAGAAGTTTAGAGATAGTCTTACTGGAAAACCAATGGATGAGGTTTCACAGACATTTACAGTAACAGTGACAGACATTCAAATACCAAGCTTTTAAATTAACATCTTAATCTCAAGTCCACTGTTAATGTGGAAAGGAAGAGACACCCAAAAAAACAAAAAAAACAAATCAGGTTAAATTAACACTACCATTGACAATAAAGAATAGAGAAGCACTTACAATTCACACACATCTGAAAATTACAGTCAGTGCTACTTACTGAGCTGATCTGGAGGCTTCAACTACAGGCAGGAGCTTCAGAAGAATGTCATTAGGTGACATGTGGTTTTCGTTGTACTGGCCGCTTACGTATTTACTCAAATCAAATTTATCTGACTGCTCTGAGGTCAACAAAACAAAGACAACAGCTGACCACTGTGATGAGGACAATCTGGTGCTTGAAAGATCTCCAGATCTGAGATAGTTCTGGATTTCACTCACGAGAGAATGATCACCCATTTCATTTAAACAGTGGAACAGATTGATGTATTTCTCTGGTGAGGGATTCGCTGTTATTTCTGTTTTAATGTACGAAGCAGTTTTCTTTTTGCTGTAAGAAAAGTTTCTAACATCTATCAGAAGACCTTTCAGAAGCATCTGATTGGACTCCAGTGAAAGACCCAGAAGAAATTGGAGAAGGTCCAGATGTCCATTCTTACTCTGTAAAGCCTCGTCCACAGCTCTCTGATGCAGGTCAGATATTGTGCGACACTCATGTGCATGTTTTGAGCTGAGGTTTTCATTGAGCACATCCCTCTTGTCAAGCAGGAATGAAAGCAGCACATATAGAGCTGCGAGATGCTCCTGAAGGCTCAGATGAACAAAGCAGAAGACTTTCCCCTGATACAAGCCCAACTCCTCTCTGAAGATCTGAGTGCACAATCCTGAGTACACTGATGCTTCTGTCAATTCAATCCCACACTCGTTCAGGTCTTGCTCATAGAAGATCAGGTTACCTTTCACAAGCTGCTGGAAAGCCAGTTTCCCCAGTTTGAGGATCATGTCTTCATCCTTCACTTTCTTCTCATAGTCCTTCTCATGTTTGATGTTGGTCTGAATGATCAGGAAGTGTGTGTACATTTCAGTGAGAGTCTTGGGGATCTTTCCTTTCCATGATTTCCTCATCATCTTCTCTAGAACAGCGACTGAGATCCAGCAGAAGACAGGGATGTGGCACATGATGAAGAGGCTCCTTGAAGACTTCAGGTGTGAGATAATTCTCTCGGTCAGACTCTGATCACTGATTCTCTTCCTGAAGTATTCCTCCTTCTGTGGGTCACTAAAGCCTCGTACCTCTGTCACTCGATGGACACACTCAGAGGGAATGAGATCAGCTGCTGCTGGTCTGGAGGTGATCCAGATTAAAGCAGAAGGAAGCAGATTCCCAACAATGAGGTTCATCAGTAGCATGTGCACTGACGTCTCTTTGGTTGCATCCTGTAGAGTCTCACTGCTGTCAAAGTTTATGGGAAGACGACACTCGTCCAGACCATCAAAGATGAACAACACTTTATATTCATCACTTGATATTTTCATTTCTTTGGTTTCAGGAAAAAAAACATGCAGAAGATCTAAAAGACTGAGTTTTTCATCCTTCATCAAATTGAGCTCTCTGAAAGGAAGTGGAAATATGAGCTGGACGTCCTGATTCTCTTTCCCTTCAGCCCAGTCCAGGATGAACTTCTGCACAGAGACTGTTTTCCCAATGCCAGCGACTCCCTTTGTCAGCACAGTTCTGATGGCTTTGTCTTGTCCAGGTAAAGCTCTAAAGATGTCTCTGCATTTGATTGGTGTGTCCTCTGTTGCTGCTCTCCTGGATTGTGCCTCAATCTGTCTCACCTCATGCTCATTATTGATCTCTCCACTCTCGCTCTCTGTGATGTAGAGCTCTGTGTAGATCTCATTCAGGAGTGTTGGGGTTCCCTGCTTTGCTGTTCCCTCATACAGACACTCAAACTTTTCCCTCACATTTGATCTAAATGTCTTGAGGGCATCAGCATGTTGAGGGACATGGCTGTAAGATTAAAACAATAAATTATTAGAATATGGTTTACATCCATATTATATAAGATTTCATTTATCTATTATAACCTTAAAATTTCATTTGTCTATTATAATCCTGACGCCATATATCTGTATATATAAATGCACATAAGAACGTGCAGTAATCTCAGACAACTTAATCCAGACATTAATCCAGTTCTCTTCCAGCTGGATGGAGCTGCCTCAAGATTGTTTACCCCTGTGCTGTGTGAAGTTGTTTTCATTAAAACTTTGATTCACTCACTCTGCATTTGGGTCCCTTCCTGCTAATCCTGACACTCAAAAATATAAATAAAAAACAGATTTTTTCCCTGCAATAGAATCAGAAATGTCTAAACTTATGTAAGACCCTACAACTACCAAACTATTAAAAGTGATGTTTCTGGAAGTATTAAGAAACTTTTTCTTAATATTATTAACTCATTATTATGATATGTCCCAAAAATGTTCAAGTTGGCTGTTATTAAGCCTCTTTTATAAATAAAAAAAATAATCTTGGTTCTAGAGAGTTATGTAATAATTAGACTGATTTCATATCTCCCTTTCCTATAAAAAACAGTAGAAAAAGTAGTATCTTCACTAATCTTTTCCTTTTGGGAAAGAACTGGCATCTGCAAGGAATTCCAGTCAAGGTTTAGGTCATTTCATTGTACTGAAACTGCATTCATCATACCCCCTTCTCTTCATGTTAACTTTTCTCTATCTACTTTCAAGTCTCTGCTAAAACGTATTTGTTTGAAATGTATATGATAAATTGTACTTGGTGCTATTGTGCTTATTTTGTGTTTTGTTTCCTTTAAATGTACTTCAATGTATTTTTTTGTTAAAAGACTTGGAACTAGTGGAAAGGCACGAATTGTGCAATATAAATAAAACTTCTCTCTTTTAATTAACATCTTCTGAAATCTGTTCCATACAGCCACTTTAGTCCCTTTACAGCATAAATGATGAACAATTATTTCTTTGTCTGAACACAGATGTAATAAAAGAAATGGATTAGTAGAGTATTTACCTAGACCCAAGATCAGTGTGTTCCCTAAAGTTATGAGGAGGATCTAGTGACTGGTCGTTCTTCATGGACACACAGCTGAGTTCTGGTGGGTCCAGTCTGTGCATTAATGATGGACAAAACAAGTGAATGTAATTCACATACTCTTATATTGGATGTCTTTTGTAATGAACTGATTCAGGTGACTGAATTACTCCATTAAGACTTTACAGCAAGTGCACATCCACATATCAGGGCTGTTATACAAGATTTTTGGAGTAAATACCTTCTAAAAATGCATTGCATATAGGCACTTTACAGCATCAGTAATGGACAATTCTTTCTTTATGTAAACACAGATGACGTGTACAGCATTTACCTAAAGCCAGGATCAGTGTGTCCACTAAAGTTACATGGAGGATCCATTGACCAGTCACTCTTCATGGACACACAGCTGGGTGCTGGAGGGTCTAGTCTGTGCATTGAAGATGAACATGACAAGTTAATGTAATTCACACACACTCTTATATTCACGACTTTTGTCATTTGTAATTTTACTACAACCAAGATAAAATAATCATTTTTAATTTGATCACAGACCTTATGAAGAACCAATAAATGTTTAGTACAGTGTTTACCTAGACCTAAGATCAGAGAGTGACTGGTTCCTCCTCACGGACACACAGCTGGGTTCAGATGACTTTGATCTTTGCATCTGGACTGAACTGAAACCAAACATGAAGGAAAGTCAGAATCAGGCACTGTGATAATGACTGATTGTTGCTTAACTGAATATTTTTGCTAAATGAATTGTTCTACCATAAGTCATTCTCAGGAAATCACAAAATGCTGCCATTTGTGCATAATAATGTTTTAATTCTTAACTTAAAAGACCACATTTTAAATACAAGGATACATATTGTGGTAGTATCACACAGCTTCTTGGTGCCTTGGTAAAATCACCAATATTAGGCTATTTGATTAATATTAATATTAATAATATTAATTACCCAATACTTTCAAAACAAATTGTCAACACTTTTACACAGCAACGTTTTGAGGTTGAATGTAAGAGCAAAAATTGCAAATAATGGCCTTAACTACTAAATATCATTGCACCGGACCACATTATTTACAGTCAGTATTAATGTAGTTTGTGTCCCAAAAACAACAACAATTAACGCAGTTTTATATTGTGCTGTTAAATACGTAAGAGAAAACTAAAATCTCTGAACCATGTTATAAACTCCAGTTCAGAAGCTAAATATCTGAATACAAAAATCAAACTATACTGCGAAAAAACAAAAAAAAACAAAAAAAAAACACCAACTATCATATTTTCAATTCATTAAAATGTAAATGATTATCTACATATGCTGTTTCTTGTAGCACTCACTTGTGTGGAAATGTGGCCAGCTCTTCATGAAGCCGATCTCTATTACGTTCCATCAAGAAACTCAAAACTTTGATATTAATGTTAAGATGTTTCTGCTTTCATAAAATGGCAACACAGGCCGATGGATTTCAAAATGGACTTTGATACTGGACAATGGACACCACCTCAGGTGAACTGAAAAATGGCAGGGAAATGGGGCGGACGCAAAATGATTTCTTATGAGTAGGAGAACAGTCTCAGCAGCATGGATTATATTCTTAAATGACACCAAATAGAGTTGATGAAGAGATTCCCCGTCATTAGTCCAAAGGTTTATATTCCCGTGCACATTTGTGCGTCGGTCTGCGTAGTGCTGACTGTTGGCCATGGAATGGATTTTGATAACTTCTCTAAGAGGTAATGGCAATAAAAACAACAGAAGACTAATGTGAACAAAAATGACTGTGCGAAGCTTTCAGAAGGTAACCACGATCGTACCATAGACTGTAAAAAAAAAGTAGTTTCAACTAATGGTTTAGTACTGTACTGGAGTTAAAGATGCTTGGGCTCCGTGCTGTCCTCTGCGGGTCAGGATTAGTATCACAAAGCTAAAGCAATCGTAGTGCGCATGCATCAGTGTGTGTTCATGAGTCTCACTGGTTTCAAAGACAACACTCATCCAGACCATCATAATAACACAAAAACAAAATCTGTAACACTCACCTGTGTGGCAATAAATCTATCACCAGCTCTTCAAAACACCCCGAATTTTGTCTATGAAGGGCATCTAATGAAATGAATGATTTGATTATAGCTCTGATAAGCTGTAAGATGTTCATAGCTTTAAAATGACAAGTGATTTCCAAACTGTACTTTCATTTATGATAACTGAGGGTGCATCCCAATCAACCAATAATCATCCAGTCGTGCCCTGCACTTATACCTGGACTTCAAAGAGTTAAGTGAAGCTCCAAATAAGCATTCATGTTCTGCGACCTGGAACAAGGATATATGAAGTGAAAAGGGAAATCTGGCCACCAGTGTACTTAAATGAAGACTGAATTCGGAAGGGCAGAGCCTACTACTTTAATTTCTACGACTTCTTTGTAGAAACCAAACCTGGCCTGTGTTTCCCTCTGTTGGCGGAAAAGGAAAATATCAATATATCAATAATTCGTATTTATTTCTAAATAAATAAATAATCAAATAGTTTGCAATCAGCATTTATAGCAATTTATTTAATGTTCTCCTACAGAAAGCTGATGTTACATAAAGGAAAAGTACAAGTTCAGACTCAAATACCTGTGTTCTGTAAGGAAATTACACAACATTTTAATAAATCGTGCTCGAGGCTTTTAAATCATTTTAACACAATCCCTATATGTTCTTAAAGCTCATGCATTTTAACGATATTATTTATATAAGTGTTAGTTCTCTCTCTCTTTCTCTTTCTCAAGACACTGACGTCAATGAAGGATTACTCCCTTCTCACGCTCATCCAGACCATGCGACGCACATAAAGAAGAGATGTGATTGGCTGGAAGGGGCTTGGAGGCGGGCTCAATCGTCTTTTCCAGGCTTCTCATTGGTCAGAGCGGTACAGTATGTGACGAGTCTGAGCGATAAACTTTTCTGTCCGTTCCGCTCGCTTGACACAGACGGAGAAGAGCAGCCAGACTGTTTACTACACCATCCTGCTGCTCTCCCTACAGAGATTCCAAAGATCGAACATGCAAACGATACAAAGACACTAGTTCACTCAGAAAAGGTGAGTAGATTTCTGCATAATTCTGTCGATTATATCTATTTCATTCGTTATTTTCCCGGAGCGCACCAAAGGGGAACCGAATTCCCACCTAGAAATACGATTAACGCGCAACGATTGTGCTTTGTCTTTGTGATCCTTCATGTCGTCACTCATAACCGAGCATTTATTCTTGAATATATGCTTTTTAGTCTTTGTTATTTGCTGTAATTCGAGTGAATGTGTCTGATCTGTCTGTCACTGCGGATGTTCGTCCGTTGCTCTCGTGTCGTCACGTGACTCCTAGTGCCGCAAACGAACCAAACCAGTCGACGAAATCCCGTCTATATATATATGTTTTTGAAAGATTTCAGAATCGAAACCAAAAAGTATATGATATTTATCTAAAAAAAAAAAATTACATTATTTTTTTTTTACATTCTTTTATAGTTTGACGCCGAGTGACGTAATACCATCGTTTGTTACGCACAGTTACGCATCAACAAAACGCCAATGCGCCCTTGGTCATTCTGTTTCTGCCAAGATGAGATAACAAGCTAACTAGATGTTCCTGTTTATCTCTGAGCAGTGATTGTTTATGTAAATAGCATGCTCATGCTCAGTTTGAGGGGACTGACAGTCTGTATGTTAATTGCTGCATAATGAATCATAGTCTGCAGTGCACATAGTCTTCTGTTGTGAACACAGCCACTCTGTACTATTGATAGGATCTGAGTCCAAGGCTTGGTGAGGTCACCGCTTCTACTGATGTCGAAACTTCAGCATAATGTGACCAGAAATCCTCTTTCTACATTGAAGACCATTCAGAATTATCCTTGCATTCTGACTTGATTAAATATTTTGCAAACAACGTAAGCATCTAAGATGTTTTTACCAATGACTGCCAGTTTTAGGGTGCTTAAAAGCGTCATATAGACTTGTTTTTCCCTGCTCAGGCTGATGTAACACTGACAACTAATAGCCTTTGACTATGGAGGTCAGTAGGCTAATGTCTGAACCTGCTGTGCTTTTTAAATACTCTTTTTCCAATGACGTACCAACTTAAGGCAAGACGCCGCAGGTTGATTAATCACAATAAATTAATACAATTGTTTTGTATTGTTATGTTTGAATACGCAAATTAGATACTTAAACGTGCACTCATTTGCACACACTTCCAGAACAGAAATGTGATCAAAACCGGGATTAAAAATTGAGATTTATACATCATCTGAAAACTTTCCATTGATGTATGGTTTGTTAGGATTGGACAATATTTGGCTGAGATACAACTATATGAAAATCTGGAATCTGAGGGTGCAAAAAAAAAATCAAAATATTTAGAAAATCGCTTTTAAAGTTGTCCAAATAAAGTTCTTAGCAATGAATATTACTAATCAAAAATTAAGTTCAGATATATTTACGGTAGGAAATTTACAAAATATCTCCATGGAACATTATCTTTACTTAATATCCTAATAATTTTTGGCTATTGCTACAAATATACCCCAACGACTTAAGACTTGGTTTTGTGGTCCAGAGTCACATATATTTCTAGCAGTTCCCTCTTTAGCACAGGAAAGATATTTGCTTAAAATTCAGAACATCTTTGCAACCATATGCAAAACTAGTTTATACAAAATTGCTTGTCATGTTCTCAGGAGTTCTACAAAACTTTATGACCCTTCATCTCTTTCTCCGCAGATGGATGACGTGGCCTCAGCCTCTGTTCTCGCAGGCCCGTCCCAGCCCACGTTTCCCCGCCCGCCGACCTCCGAGCGTCGGAAACGCAAGTCTGGCACCGCCAACATCTTTCAGGGAGTAAACCTGAGGCAGCTCAGACGGCTCTTCCAGGCGGCGGGGGACCCAGACCCCGAGCAGAGAGCCCGGATGGTGTGGGGGAACCGGCGAGCAGCGGGCGGAGAGGATGGAGCAGACAGGGAGGAGGAGGACGAGGATGGAGCGAATGCTGAGGTGGAGACGGGTTTGGCACAGGCGTTGGTGGGACTCCGAGTCCGAGCGCGGAACCGAAGTGGCCTCAGGGTGGAGTCTCATAAAGACGGCACAGGAACAAGATGGATGCGAGCGTTTGGTCATCTCAGGTGAGAGAGAGAGAAAATATGGGAACATACAGTACTCTATTGTATTGACACAGCAAACTAAATGTAAGTTGAATGTAATGAATTCAGTCTGCAGCTCTGAAATTAACTTAATGTACAGACTCAAACTGAAATGTAAAAAATAAAGGCTGTGTCGTTTTTTTTTTTTCTTTTTTTTTTTTGGTAAACTGTTACTTAAAATGTAACCAACATCATTGTAATGTTTATATATATCTCGCAAGACTGTCAAGATTATGTCTAGGTCACATTATACCCCAAAATGACAAGAATTTAAACAATAAGAAAACACATTAATACATAAAGCAGATAAAGCTTACTTTTGCACAATTTGCACAAAAAAAAGAAAAGAAAACAAAAACCATATTATAACTATTTATATAAAAAATATATATATAATGTGTGCATGTATATATTGTTGGTAAACAGACATCACTACTTGCACTGCAAAAAAATAATGATATTATTTTTATTGGTAAAATATTTATACATACCATAATGGTGGTATCTGTTCACCGCCTTCATGCTGTTTGTAAGTCATTGTATTGCAGTATTTTTTTAATAATATAATACAGTGTTTTATTACCTTCTAGTAATTACCATATTACTGAACTAAAAATAAAAATATTGAATAAAAATTTTGTACACAAATAGTTGCAAAAACAACAACTATACGTTCTTTTTTACTCAAAACATTTTTTCCTTTTGATTTTTGGTTTAAATGCGAACTTAGATGTGATGGTATTTAATTAACACTAGCAGATTGAATAGTGTCTATTCTGATGCACATGGCAGCAACACACCACCTTCACCGGCTGTGTGTGTGTGTGTGTCTATGAGTTATGGGAAACATGCTAATCTGAACAAATTTAGGTCATGAGATCAGCCACAAACCTGCTACGTTAAAGACCCTGTAAACAAACAAACAATCTTAGGCACGGGTCTCACACACACACACACACGCCTGTGAACATCAGACTGTGTGAGAGAATACTGTAGTGATCTACATTTAATAAGTGCATGCATTATTATTTAATTACCTGTAAGAATCAACGAGGGCTCACTGGGACAGACGTCTGAAGTCATAACTGGAGATGAAGATAATGACAACGATGAGGATGACGATGCATCTGCTTTGGGAGCCTGTGGGGGGCAGAGCTCTTTTGAGGCTGGATCATGTGACCAAGCTGACTTCCTGCCCCCAGAGGAAGAGACTCAGGGGCCCTCGGATGGCCCCAGATGGAGCTGGAACGCCGTTCAGGAGAAGGACCCGGAGCGATACCTGCACCGGATCCGACACTGAGGCAGCAGAGCGGCATCCAATCAGATTACTGCCTGAGAGACTCGCTGTCACCATAGATTTACTTGAAGCCACCACCTCAACCAAACACTAGTCTTAATCGAGCAACGATCAACACTACAGCACCTGCAGTGGCCAGGAAGGGACATTAACTATAATCCCGCAGGATTACACTCCTTTTATACATTAACACACTGTTTACGGGTTTGTGCCATTCTTACATCCTCAGACCTGATCGCACAATAACAGTCAAACACTATTATAAGGATAGTTCACCCAAAAATGACAACTGTGTCTTAATTTACTCACCCTCATGTCAAATGACAAGATTCCTTTTTTTGGGTGGTGATCTGTTCCTTTAAATGCAATGATTTAAGTCTCATTGACGCTTCCAGAGCCCCTATCAGCTTTTTTTTTATAATATTATTACATATATATATATATGAGTGTAAGGGGCTGAAGAATGCTGGGTTTCTGTTATTTAATGATTTGTCCTTGTATTTGGTTTCAAAACACTAGTTTCTCAGTATCTTCAGGGAGCATTCTGCCTTCCAGTAGTGTTTAATGGTCAATATCTAACAATATAAAAGAATGTATTTGCATTAACTGCAGTTCTCTTCAAATCATTAGTGTTGTTTAAGATACAAATAGTCTGTACATAAGTAGTATCACCTTTAGATGGATGCTGGACACTATTAGTGTCGATTATTTAATGTCTTCTTCTGTCACTCAGACAGACAGTTACAAGCAATATGGATGAAAACATGTAGCCGAAGTCAATGAACACTACTACATGCACAAGAAACAGAGTTGTTTTTCTCCTCGTTATTAAGTTGGAACTTCCAATTAAACTGCTTTTGAAATTTAACTCGAGTCTTTTCTTTTATTGAGTACCGCATGGTTATACTTTTAGCATCTTACATTAAATACATTACATACAAATGACACAGTCCATTGTCACGTTTTAAGGTCAGTTTTGTTGACACCTGTGAATACATTGTTGAAGAAAAATTACTATAATTTTCATATTTTCAAATGAAATCAAACAACGAACAAAAAGAATGTCACTGCGAGAATGGAACGTTCCAGTGTTTCTGCACGCGCTCGGTCGAGCGCTGAGGTGACTCCGCCTCCGGGTTATGAACGCCAGACATGCAGGCATAAAAAAAAGAGAAAAATATAATGCTAATGAAAAAAAGAAAGAAAAAAAAGCAGGAGTGACAAGAAAACGCTCACGAATGATGCAGTTGAGCCGCACAGCGAGCAGTTTCGGTGTCAGGAAGGAGCCGTCAAGCATCGAGGTTTTACTACAGCAGAAAGTTTCTCCTTCATCGTCTTTTTAACATGCAGGTCATTCCGAACGCGGCTTTGTGTGTGTTCATACAGTGTGAAACTAAACAATGCAATCCTTCACATCATAACTACTTTTTCATCACATAATCCAACCCTACTCTGTTCCCAAAACAAAAAACCACCGAAAACGCAACTATAATCAGGCTGTACACACACATCACCACCAGGTGAAGAAGGGTCTTCTGCTCTGGAAGCTCTGTGTGTAGGACTCGCTGTTGGCTCGCTGCGGCGCTCGCGCTGTCTCCACGATCACCGGCGGCATCTGCACCAGCTGCAGCGGGGTCTTCCCCTCCCTCAGCGCCTGAGTCAGGTTCAGGATCTACAGCAACGCAGGACAAGAAATGAGCTGAATGATGTCAAATCATAGTGGTTTTCATTCAGCTGCCCTGCTCTCGTAGGCCTCCTTTCACATCAGTGTGAAAATGTAGTAAGAGAAGAACGAGATCAAGAAGGAGAGCTGCTCTGGGAGTTTAATTAGTGTCAAGAAATGCATTGCGGGAAATAGTCATCAGTAACTGTTCATTTTTGGCAAATTAAGATGAATAGTGTTTTTTCCAACTGTGAGCCATATTAGAGTTTATATGAACCCTTTCCACTTCTGAAAACCTTTAAGGGCATTTTCAACATTTAAATAATGTACTATGGCTAATTAATAGAGAAAAGCGATGAGATGACATTTTTCCCCACACCATTCGATATTGATATTCTTTTATACCATTAATAGGGAAGGATATGTAATCCATATGTATTTGTAAGACCTCAAAAATGACTACAAACATGATTAATTACAAGTGAACTCCACAGAAACCTTTTAATTTAGGGCCTTACGAAACCACTTTTATTTTTCCACCAAATTCTATGTTTTCATTTTTATTTTTGTTGGATTTCATGTTTTATGATTTAATACAAAATCATCATCAAAACGGTGTCTACTGAAATTAATTCATAGAATTTTAACATTTTACTCAACCTTTAAAAATTTAATGTAACCTAATTTACAATAAAACCCTTTTTTTTGTATTTGTCAAATAAGGTTTTGCACAACAGAGTTTGTATAGTGTATAAATTAATCGTGGATGAAAAAAAAAATTATTACTTTAAGAAGTACATTTTACTATCAAACAGTAAAATACTTAATGTTAACAGAACTTTTTAATGTAAAACCAAAGTTATTTTGGCTCTTTATCATGAAGACTGATTTTCAGTGTGAAGCGGAAATGCTCATGACTCTCAGAGCAAAATCAAAAGTTTATTATAGACATTGTGGATGTATTTTTTTGATGAATATCAATATTGATTTATTGCACAGCCCTATTGTATAAAATATCATAATATAATGCAGATTTTTGCTTTTAGTATCTTTAATCACAACTATAATACAGTTATATATGACTCACCTGACCCCTCATTACTGACACCTGCTTCTTGAACTGTCCTCTGTCGAATCCTGGGTCTTTCTGTCAGTGTTAACGTCAATACAATGTCAATACCGAGAATTCATTTCACAGAATAGAAGTCAAACATGTTGGCGGGTCCCAGCAGAATTAATCTGAGTTTCAAAGCAATCTCTGTGACTCACCTTAAAAAGCTCATATAGATCTTCTTCGAGGTCTTTGATGAAGTTCGGGTCGGATAATTTGGGCAGAACTAATTCTTGGGTCTCTTGGGAAAATGCAACTTTCGCTTGCGGCAGCCAAGCCCAGTAAAATGGGTCTACAGGAAATACATTCAACAAAACGGTTGAACTGACTGTGCATAAAACAACATCAAATGAAACCAAACACCTCAGAATACATGTTTTCAGTGACAACATTTGTATTTAACACTCATCGAGCATACTGCAATGTGATTGGCCAGTAGTTGGTCATGTGTTTGAGAGGTGGATGATGATTGGCTTACAGGCTCTCCATGAATCTGGGTGTTTGAGAGGGAAGGCCAGACCGTTGTCAATGGCTGCAAGTTTAATGATGGGGTCCTTCACCACCACCCAATCACTGTCCTGCATGAGAAAACCATTCGATAAACACAAACATGAACATAAAAACACAAAAATGGGTCAGGAAGTCTCTCAAAACGGCACCTGGTCACTCACCCTGTTGCTTGATGTATCCATCGGACAGTCATATTTGATGAGCCAATTGTCATTACCTCGATCTATAGATCCATACAACAAAATAAAGGCAATATGTAGTTAAAATGTGTTTTTGGTCATTTCGTTTGGCCTTAATTCTGTTGGTTACCATGGTTACCTGTGTTTCTGATGATGTAATCCAGCACCACCAGTCTCTCAAACTGTAGCTGGAGTTGGCGATTAGTGTTTTCTGGTAAAGGCTCCGCTTCAAACCGGCGCAGCCAGAAATCAGCATCTTTATACCCCTCTACGAAAAGCTGGAATGAGCCCACCTACAAACAACCAACCCATAGAAACGAGTTCACGAACCTACAACGGCCAATAGAAATCAGTTCATAAATCTACACCAGCCAACAATGTGTATAAACCAACTCATTTTCCCTCAGCTTTCGTTTTGGAATCTTGATTTGAACCCAAAAACAGTGTTTGTAAAGGTGCAAGAATCTTTTATGAGTGAATGAACAACTAATCCCACTGCGAATGGTTTGATCAAATTAGCCATGACGGTAAAACGCTAAACTTGGATTGACTGAGCAAATGCAAGAAAATAAAGATGCGAATATTTAAATAAAAATATATTTTTATGTTTAATGAATAATATTTAAATACGAATAAAACACTAAATTGTCTCGAAAGAAGAAATTAATAAAAATTTTACTTCTGAAACCGTACTATTGCATTCTATATAGTTTATAAACCTAGTGTTATTATAATTAACTAAAGCTAATACCATTAAAAACTTTTTTTTAATTTAAATGAATATGGAACATATTCTCATATATGTATATATATCTCTCAATGATACCAAAATAATACTGTATAAACCTGCAACATCTAAAAAATATAAAAAAAGTTCGATAACATCTAAAATGTCTCCTCTTTCTCCAGGCAGATAGGTGGCGCTGTCATAAACCTTACCTTGGGTGGCAGGCCAATCCGGTGGAACCGTTGGCCCACCTTGGGCACTTTTTCTAGCGCTAACCTCTTTCCTCGAGACTTTACTCGGTCGATGGCGTTGTAATTAAACGTCTCGCTTGCTAAATACACCACCTGAGAGAAAGAGAGCACAGAGAACGCTTTACACAGGACACATCTGTCTTCTCTGTCAACAGTCAGCAACAGAGATGTTGTGGGAAAGTGAGCAGTTATGTTTAACTGTGTGGTTTACTAGTGTGTTTTCATGCATGCTAACAACAGGAAATGAAAGAGGCTGACTAACAAACACCAAAGCATCACGATTATCACCCTACTTTCTCATGTCCTCATTCACCTCGCTTTTGGTTTCGGTGAAGATGCACAACTGTGGGTGTCGTTCTCATACCTTTGTGCGTGGCACGATGTTGAGCTCTAGTTTCTGGTCCACTAAACTGGCGCCGGCCTCTGACAGATAGCCCTGATTCAGGACCAGACAGTCCCGGCCGAAACAACACGGACAGCAGAGCTTCTGCAGCCATTTGGTCCATTTGGGGTTCAGCTGGCCGTAGGGTTCCTCGTTCTTTGGTTTGAAGACGCCGATGATTCTGTTGGAGAAGAGAGGGGACATTTCAGGTCAGGTTTCCTGAAGCGTCACCTGCGGTTCAGAGCTAACATCTGCTTTAGCATGACAGTAAAACAGCATTTTTCACATGAGCAAACCAATGCTACCGTACACTTTACATCTCACATATTAGACTAAAAAACACATTCATAACCAAGGTTAAACATGTTCTCATACCCTAGTTTAACATGCTACAACAACCAAAGGGAAGCCAAAAGGACAATTTTTTAAAAAAAAAGAAAAAATTAAACAAGGATGCATTAAAGTCATTCAAAGTAAAGACATTCATGATGTAATGAAAGATTTGAACATTCTATTTAATCTAAGAATCCTGGAAAAAATAAAATGCATCCCGGTTTCCATAAAAATATGAAGCAGCACAACTGTTTTCAGAATTGAAAATAATCAGAAATGTTTCTTGAGCATCAAATCAGCATTTTAGACGGATTTCTAAAGGATCATGTGACACTGAACACTGGAGTAATGATGCTGAAAATTCAGCTTTGATCACAGAAATAAATTACATTTTACAATATATTCACATAGAAAACAGTTATTTTAAATAGTAATAATATTTCCCAATATTGCTGTTTTTTTTTGTATTTTTGATCAAATAAATGCAGCTTTAGTGAGCATAAGAGACGTCTTTCGCAAACATTTTAAAATCTTTCCGAACCCAGAAACTATTTCACAATAGTTACACATTTAACCTTATTTTTAAGACACCGATTTCCCAACTCAGAGTGACTTTTAACAAAGACTTCATCTGGCCTCCATGACTCATCTGTGATTTGATTTGATGTGAGTGAGAAACTGACCCGGCGCACCACCTGACCATACATGTGGTCATGTGCCTTCTGACTCATGTGAGCTGCCTCACTAGTGAGCAGATGAAGCGTCCAGCACGTTCACCACTGAGAGGACGAACACCAGCCCTGCACCGCTGAAGATCAAAGACATGAGGAACATCTCACAAGAAAACAAAACACCAAATGATTTCAGATCAACTCAGTTCTGCCCCCTACAGGCTGGAGTATATAGCATAATTCACTCTGATCAGACTAATTTAAACTAATAATCATGTCCTAAATGACTGGCCAGAAGCTCACTTCTTGTCAAATTCACCAGGATTACACTATAAATTAAAAAATGTGTTTGTTTGCAGCTTGTGAGCAGATAGAAATTGTTATTTTTGGTCACTTCACAACTTACTTTGATTGTCATTTTCAAATGAAACACTCAAAACTTTAAACTAGACTAAAATTAAACTAGTACAGGATAATGTGATTTGACCGAGGAGTAACAACACTGGGAACTCCCACAGAAAACATGTAGTAAATCTCAGTTCCTCTTCATTTTGATGTTGTAAAACTGAAAGAGTCTGTTTGTTAAAGTCCATCTTTTCTAGAGGGATTATTATCAGTCATTATAAACTTCCTCTCACACATTCACTCAGGCACAACAGAACAACCCATCGCTCTCTGATAAATATAAGCAATATTACAACTCACTTTCACCTTTGAGTTCTTTCCGAATCTAACATTTTGAAGGGAGTCAAACTACAACCAGATCTAAAGCCGAGAGTTATGGCGTTTTGTGATTCTGTGGCTGAATGAAAGCAAGCCCAATGTCTAACACACTTCACCAGCCATTAGAAGTCATACTGCAGAATTAGGCCGCTTAACGCATGTGACAGGCCTTAAAGCATGTCAAACCATCATGGTAATTCCACGGTTTCATTAAAAGAAGAGAGGAACTGAGTATGCACTGAAGAAATGACCACTGTTACTAAATAACCCTGAACGCTTCTGTAATCTCACAAAGAGAAAGTCTCGCAAGTCTTTTGTTTAATGATCAATGATGATGGCATTCAAAACAACATCCCACAGGGGATGCCAGTGTTGTTTTTGTTAACTAAAACTATTAAAAATCATTTTCGGAAACTAAAACAAAGCTGAAATAAAATTCTATATTAGATGAAAAACTTTAAGAAAAATTTATATGTTGCCTTATAAAATTACTACAGCTGTATCTGAGTAAAAAAGCTAAACAGAATGACAGAAGCACATAAAAATATGTTTTAGCTAATTCAAAATATTAATGAATACCATAATTGTTTAAAATAATAATTAAATAACACTATGCTATGTGCATCACATTTCTGAACACTGTTTGCAGTTAGTCCGATCTTCACTGGCAATGATGCACAAACAAACAATCAATCAATCAATAAATAAAGTTCATGTAATATTTACCTTGCCTGTCTTTGTTTTTCACACATCACATCTCTTCAGCTCAAGCCTCACTGATACTGTAAACAAGTACACTAAACATAATGGTAACACTTCACAATAAAATCCCATTAGTTCCTACATCAACTAACATTTGTTACAGTATTTTATCATTTAAAAAACAGAACTGTTCAATGTTAGTTCATTTTAACTAAGGTAGTTAACTATTGTTTACAAATGACACCTTATTGTAAGTTTTATGAGAGCTGTTATCTTGTATTAAGGTTTCATATAAAAGACGTAGTGCATA
>NC_056572.1:32765217-32772717 GCF_018340385.1 Cyprinus carpio | reverse complement strand
TCTGATTGGTTGGCATGCTTTGGGAGGGAAGGGTTTCATGAAATTAGCAAGACTGGCAACATTGTGCAAGCATATAACTTGTTTTTGTACATATGTGTGTGTGTGTGTGTGTGTGTGTGTGTGTGTTTATATATATAACATACTATGTGTGTGCTGTCACCTGAGATAACTGTGTTGCCTCAAGCCAAAGCAAACAACAGATGATTATCGGAGAGGAAGGAGAAATTTCACAGATAAAGTGCAAAAACCAGAGTCAGCACGTTCTTCCCAGTCATCTGTAATTGCCCTACAAACACCAGCACCATGCTGTCTGGTTGCTCCTGAGGGCTTTGAGAAATCCAGTGTATCATCTGCTGGCACACAAACACATGATGGGTGTTAACGTATGCAGTGCACTCTAAATATCATGTGACATGCAGGAAACTTTCACCTAAAAAGGAGAGTTTTAAAAAGTTGCGTGCATTAGGAATAAACATGCACTTGATGATATATGGCAGCACTGCATCCTGTGGGTGTCGGCATACAGTGAGACTTAGAGCAGTTTGTTCTGAGTATCTAATAAGCATATGAAATAATCAGTTCGTAAAGTGAGAGTTGTGACTGCTGGCAGCCTGTCATCAAATGCTGATGGGATACAGTGGAGATGCTGCTGAGTGATCGATATCCAGATGGCAGCTGATAATGATAACAGCTCTGCTCTCCTGCACAGTGGATCTTTGAAAAGTAAAGCTGTTAGAGCAAAGGCCAAGGTGAAAATGTGGGTTAAAGGACATTACATCTTTGTGACTCCACACCTTCAACCGATGGATAGATGTAATGATAAAAAACGATCATTGTTTTGCATTGGACCTTTTCACCAAATTGGCATGAATAGGACTGAATCAGTCGGAGAGCTTCTTGAGCTAGCAGCTCATGGACTCATTAAGCTCCATTCACGAAACAAAAGCAGAAATAATGAATGCTATTTCATTCATAAAACCATTTTTGGAAATTTCTTCAACTTTGGGCACTTTTATGTCCCAGGTGATGATTTTTATTTCAAGGGATTGCCACTTTATTCTTTTTGTTATATGAAGGTCACATTAAAACAGTCTTTGAACATTCACAAGGATCTTATTAATATCATACTGTATATATAAAATATATCCATCACAGAAATATATATATATACTGTATATATAACAATATAAACAATAATTAACAATAACAATAATTTTATTATTTATATTATATATTTATATTATTTATAACAATAATTTAAATAAAGCAAAAGAAAAACATTTTCTTGTGAGAAACTGATATTAATTAAATAAAAATCAAAAAAGTGTTTGTTTATTTATTTACTGATTGATTGATTGATTGATTGAGTGATTGTGTTTTTTGCAAGAATCCCAGTGAGGAGTCAGATACAAGATGTGATTTTCTTTAATGCATAATTTCCAAATCAAGCTATTATTGTATATCATTAAATTGTGTGTGTGATGACTGCCGTCACAGTAACAGGAGATAAACAGTGCTGGACATTGTTAGTTGATGAACTAAACTAGTGAAAGTGTGTGTGTGTGTGTGTGTGTGTGTGTGTGTGTGTGTGTGTGTGTGTGTGTGTGTGTGTGTGTGTGTGTGTGTGTGTGTGTGTGTGTTTTAAGTGTGAAAAGCATTATAAATTTAATCTTCTAGCAGTGTACATGTTTAAAAACACACCCAAAATTAAAGAGAAGCATGTAAACTGTCAAACTGAATTCTATCTGTGTTGTGTATGCGCTGTATCTGTATCTCCCTTCACTGACCCTCGAGGACGAAACCGCCGTCTCTATGCCTGCTCCCCTTCAGAGAGACAAGCTGAATAACAAACAGCTCAGAAAGGCTGTATAAAAGATGGGCTTTCAAGCCAACAATCAATCACTTAGCCAGCGTGACCATAGGTATCCCAGCTCACAGAGATTTATGGGTTCAGAGGTCAGAACAGAGGAAACAATACATTGCAGGTGATATACAGCACTGGAGCACTAGAGTCGACCTTCCCAACAGCACACTCAACACCCCACGATCAATAAACACACACACACCTGTCAATCAGCTGATGCACTTCATAATGCGAGCAGTGGCGCCCCCAGAAAATTTTAATAGGGGTGGCCAGTTTATATGAGACTGGGTTGCCAGATGAGGCCACAGTAAATATTGGGGTAGCACATCAAAAAATAAATAAATAAATAAAGGGTTTGCAATATTGACAAAAAAACGAAACGATAACGAAAATTAGACAATATTTTGCTGTGTGTGTTATTGTGCTGATATCTTATTTCTAAGTGTGCTGACAGCTGAGGCTTTTTTTTTTTTTAAAAAAAAAAAAAAAAAAAAAAAAAATAACCTTTACGCCATTTTTTTCTGAAAGTGTGCACCATCTTTTAAGTCAGACATTTTATTTGGGCTGTTACCAAGCAAATGCAATCAGTATCAACAAAATTGATCTTTGCAATGCAGAGAAAACAGAAACTGCATCTGAAGTGCCATTTAGATGTTTTTACACACTGTTTAATGGAGCTCTGAGGGACATGGAATACTTTAACCTGGAGTTACAAATTAATAAATAATTTTTTGATATTTTAAACATAAAACATTGAAAACTGATGTTTGAAATTGTTTAAAAAAATGAAATGCTACCTTAAATGTGAAATTAAAACAGCCAGTAGGTGGCAGCGAGTTACTGTTAATAAGTGAGTCATTGCGATTGAACCGAATCATTTAAACGGTTGATTCATTCAGGAACGAAAAATGTCACTCTTCGTGTGATAGTAACTATATTAAATGATATATAAATTATATAGATCTAAAATTAATAGATTTAAAATAGATTTAAATTAATAGTAGCCACTGCAAATCATCCTAGGGGTGGCCACAGGGGTGGCCAGAGTTTATACACCCTTGGGGGCGCCCCTGAATGCGAGGAGAGAAATGGGAACTTGAGTGAGGTCAAAGGTGACCAATGAGAGTCTGGAGTTTTTTGGAAATAGTTTTTCACGTCATTTTGACCTGCTATGTGACGACGCCTCATGTGAAGTCAAGTGTTATACGCAATAAAGAGTGTCTCAGCCTGCCGCCACAGACCTCTACATTTCCCTGGGAAAAACACTGCGTTTTTCAATAACAAGAGGGGGTTGGAACTAGACTTGTGCCGGTATTCGGTAATACGATATATCGCGGTAATGAATATGCACGATATTGTTATCGTGGGCACTTCCAAATACCGAGAATAATTATATATTACAAATTATTCAGAATTTGAAATGCATTTTAAGAATACTTTTACCATCAACTGGTCAAAATGTACAACACCATTGTATGCTGCTTTAAAGAGCGTGTGAACCCTGATGTAAACAAGCGAGCATGAGAAGCACATGGAGGAACACGTGAGAGACGCGCTGAATGAAAGCACATTCATTCTCTGACAGCAGATGGCGCTAAACTGCAGAAAATGCAGCCCTTACCCTGGAAACCCCATAAATAAAAGCAGCTGCTACTTTCTAAATATTTAGATAATATAAAATAATATTTATATATTTCCATAAAGTTTTTCCACTTTAAACTGGACTACAACATGTCCTAGATATTGTTTGAAAGTGTTTTGATTCTTTATTGTTCATTCACACTTTACATTAGGGCTTTTTTAGTTAACAAACTGCCAATGAAAAATTCTTCTGAACACTCATTAATCTTAGGTATTCCAATATTTAATAACACATTGTTAAAATCGAAAGTTGCAACTTTGTTATTTAAAGAGCTAACATGAACTAAGACTTGTATTTTTTAACAAAGATTAGTAACTTCTGTAGCAAATGTAGCTCTTGCTCATTGTAAATGTTAATGCATTAACTAAGGTTAACTAATGAGCTCTTATTGTAAAGTGATACCTATGGGTCTTTAAAGTTCTTTTGCACTTTAATCGGTGTACATTTTTTAACTTTAAATATATTTTTTGTATTGCTTTATTGTATTTAAATGTTCAGTTATTTTTGTTATAAGAAAAAAATTATTTAACCTGTTATACTGTATTATGACCAATTGTGTGAAACGTAATTTCAATACCGTGATAATACCGTATACCGTGATAAAACATGATAAGTTAATCGCAACATGAAAATTTGATACCGGCATATCCCTAGTTGGAACAGTCGTGTAGAAATAACCACTAGAGGGCGCTCTAGAGGACCAGAGCAAAACATGACAGAGCAGACTGGGCCACTGATGGTTTTAATCAAAAAAGAAAACAGTGAGGGGGAAGAAACACAAGCCACGGGGTGTTTGCATATGAAATATGATGTTGTTTTATATAGAGCTGCTGTGTTTCAGTGAAAAGAGAGAGAGAGAGAAAAAGACTTGTGAAGTGTTTTTTTGCACTTAAAGGGCTCATCCAAAAATGAACATTGTCTCATTCACCCACCCTCATGTCCATTCCTGAATATTGTTTTACTTCCATGGAACAGTAAAGGAGATGTTAGGGTGAATGTTCAAGCTTTTCTCTCCCAGGAAATAAAAGTGATTTATAATTTAAAACGGTCAAACCATCAAGAAAACAAAACAAAACAATAATAAAAAAACAACAGCATATGATTTGTGCTTCTGATACTTTAAATCTTGCCTTAAATAATAATAATAAAAAACATTTACAAAATAAATGATAGATAAAAATCTTATTTTAATTATTAAGTGCTATATAAAATCCACATGTATAAAATCCTGAGTGTAATAAAATCAATTTTTCACCTACCAAGTTAAAATCATTTACACAAAATCTTCCTTTTCAACACAGTCAAGCAAAACAAGGACAAGGAGTGTCACAGATCATACAAAAGCTATTGACTGGATATTGAGTTTGTACTTCCTGAGAAATATAACATAACAACATAATCATTAACTCTGAATCTCTGAACTAGAACAGAGACGCGATAGCAGGAGATATTAACCATCATCAATCTGTGTAAATCTACTGAGATGCCTTAAATACAACTTATACAAGTGTATTTGTCACCACTGAGTGTTGAAGACAAGTTAAGCAAGGTGGTACTAAATTTGTTGTTGAATTGTACTGGTGCAAATGAGCAATTAGCATATCCATGTAGATAACAGCCACTGCTGCTGTGGGCAAACCAGAGAGAAGTGAAAGCCAACCTCATTTTCTGGTTCTTGTCTGAAGAGAAGGCTGATCTTCAGCGAGACTCAAGAGGTGATGTAGAAACTCGTCGTCTCTACTTCTGTCACAAAACACATGGCAGTGAAGATGAACTAACAACAGGAGTTCACAAAAGCTATTGAACCTGGGCCAGGAAGGACAGTCCAAGAACACAGAGATACTGATGAAGACTGCAGGAGCAAGATGGGTTTCTCCACTGTAGAGGGACGAATGAAATCAGTCCTGGTCTCTGCAGCTCAAGTCTAATATAGAGAAGGGATGTGCTTATTTTTTCATGATTGACTATTCAATATGGTAATTTTAATATTTTTCAAGTTTTTCGTTTTTTTTTAAATGGCAATTTAGAGATGTTCAGTAAATACAGGTCCTTCTCAAAAAATTAGCATATTGTGAAAAAGTTCATTATTTTCCATAATGTAATGATAAAAATTAAACTTTCATATATTTTAGATTCATTGCACACCAACTGAAATATTTCAGGTCTTTTATTGTTTTAATACTGATGATTTTGGCATACAGCTCATGAAAACCCAAAATTCCTATCTCAAAAAATTAGCATATCATGAAAAGGTTCTCTAAACGAGCTATTAACCTAATCATCTGAATCAACTAATTAACTCTAAACACCTGCAAAAGATTCCTGAGGCTTTTAAAAACTCCCAGCCTGGTTCATTACTCAAAACCGCAATCATGGGTGAGACTGCTGACCTGACTGCTGTCCAGAAGGCCATCATTGACACCCTCAAGCGAGAGGGTAAGACACAGAAAGAAAAATTTCTGAACGAATAGGCTGTTCCCAGAGTGCTGTATCAAGGCACCTCAGTGGGAAGTCTGTGGGAAGGAAAAAAGTGTTGAAAAAAAACGCTGCACAACGAGAAGAGGACCCTGAGGAAGATTGTGGAGAAGGACCGATTCCAGACCTTGGGGGACCTGCGGAAGCAGTGGACTGAGTCTGGAGTAGAAACATCCAGAGCCACCATGCACAGGCATGTGCTTTTGAACCAGAAACAGCGGCAGAAGCGTCTGACCTGGGCTACAGAGAAGCAGCACTGGACTGTTGCTCAGTGGTCCAAAGTACTTTTTTCGGATGAAAGCAAATTTTGCATGTCATTCGGAAATCAAGGTGCAAGAATCTGGAGGAAGACTGGGGAGAAGGAAATGCCAAAATGCCTGAAGTCCAGTGTCAAGTACCCACAGTCAGTGATGGTCTGGGATGCCATGTCAGCTGCTGGTGTTGGTCCACTGTGTTTTTATCAAGGGCAGGGTCAATGCAGCTAGCTATCAGGAGATTTTGGAGCACTTCATGCTTCCATCTGCTGAAAAGCTTTATGGAGATGAAGATTTTCGTTTTTCAGCACGACCTGGCACCTGCTCACAGTGCCAAAAACCACTGGTAAATGGTTTACTGACCATGGTATTACTGTGCTCAATTGGCCTGCCAACTCTCCTGACCTGAACCCCATAGAGAATCTGTGGGATATTGTGAAGAGAAAGTTGAGAGACGCAAGACCCAACACTCTGGATGAGCTTAAGGCCGCTATCGAAGCATCCTGGGCCTCCATAACACCTCAGCAGTGCCACAGGCTGATTGCCTCCATGCCACGCCGCATTGAAGCAGTCATTTCTGCAAAAGGATTCCCGACCAAGTATTGAGTGCATAACTGAACATAATTATTTGAAGGTTGACTTTTTTTTGTATTAAAAACACTTTTCTTTTATTGGTCGGATGAAATATGCTAATTTTTTGAGATAGGAATTTTGGGTTTTCATGAGCTGTATGCCAAAATCATCAGTATTAAAACAATAAAAGACCTGAAACATTTCAGTTGGTGTGCAATGAATCTAAAATATATGAAAGTTTAATTTTTATCATTACATTATGGAAAATAATGAACTTTTTCACAATATGCTAATTTTTTGAGAAGGACCTGTATATAAGCTAAGTAACTAAAACTGTATTGCACAAAATTACAAAATTACAAATATCACATAAAACAGAGCCAGTTTTCATGGTAATTGTCTTGAATTTTTTTATGGAAAATGACGTTGACAATATAAAATACATTTAAAAAAATAAACAAAATAAATGTAACTAAAATGAACATTGAAAAATTAAATTTAATAATTCAATAAAATGTGCATACATTTAATTTAGTAGAATTTAAATAAGTATATAAATAAAAACATTCAAATTTATATAAAATATAAAAATGAGATGTAACTAAGTAAAATTTAAATGAAAACAGTTAATGTAATATTTTAATAAAATAAATTGATATTTAATACAATTAAATACATTTTTATAATTTAAA